>NC_050585.1:10053851-10268851 GCF_013368585.1 Megalops cyprinoides | reverse complement strand
TGGATAATCAAGTAATTAATGAGGCAGATATTCTAAATAAGCTTTTATTTTTTACTGTGATGTGTCTACAAATTAATTAAACTGTAGTTTACAGATTTATGACTGATTAGAATCAAATTCAGTTTTTAAGAAAGGTTGAAAACTGCTGCTGTGCCTGTTATTGTTATTTTTATTGTTTCAATAACAAAATGTAGGAACATTATAATTAGAGGAATAGAATAATCTAAATTCTAGTTCCCAAGTGGCTCAGTCAGCTAAGGTGCTTGATTCAAGTGCAGGATGGTCCCTCCAACCATTCAAGTCAAGCCATGTCATTGGCCAAAAATGACCTGGAGCCCTTTGGTCACATGTTTTGACTGGATTTTTGTTTATTTATGTATAGTATGGAAATATCACCTTAGTGTAAATAATTAAACAGGACCAGTTCACTGGCTGTTCCTTAACAAGGGAGGAGGAGATGCAAGAGGGGAGACATGGAGGAACATGGCATTGAGTGAGAGTGAATGAGTGTGCAGGGGAGGGAGTGGGCGAATGAGGGAGTGAATAAGTGAGTGAGCATGCAAGAAAAATAGTGAGTGAGTGAGTGAGTGTGGGCATATGAGTGGGGTTTTGTTTTTGAGACATGACTCTTTTTCACTGTATTTCCCTTTTGCTTTTGACTACAATTACAAAGGTGATTGTTGTGTGTTGAAACACGTTTTCTCTGTTCTCTCTGTGGCTTGTGAGAATACAAAACCTTCAGCCTTTGATGTTGTGGCCAGCTTCATCACACATACCCGTGAACAGTGATATCTGAACCACTGTTACCATGCACTGTAGAACTTGGACGATGATGATATTTGTGGGACTCGAGTGCTACCCTCCGACATGGTGCAGTGACTCAGCCGACCCAGGTGGAGTCAGCCACACAGCAAACAAAGACACCCTTTAGAAGCCGCTGCCCGCCCCAGTGGGCATGACAGGTGGCAAACACACACACAGCCACAGCCATATTAAATGCTGCTGGTGGAGACTGCGTTTCAGCGCTGCCCCTCAGCCGAACCCATCTGTTCACTCACTCACCCTGCATGAGTGAACCTGTTTCGGAATACCAAGTTTCATATGAACCTCCTGGCAGCCCCCGAGCAAAGCTGGAGAGGGGGAGAAAGAGAGAGGGTGGTGTTTATTAGATATATTGCAATAAACCTGGACTCTGTAGCAGAGATTGACAGGCTCATATAGTCAGACTATACAGAGCCTCTGTTGATTTAGAGAGACTGGGATTGCAACAAGAAAGTACAGATACAGAGTGGCTATGTATTATTAGGTTTTAGATGAGGGCGCAGCAGGGATTTACATCTATACTGTCAGTGAGACAAAGCACGCTTGTAGTGTATATCAGAGCACTGGTTGCAGGCACAGGGAGGATGAGATAGAGGGGAGGGGAAGAAGGGTCAGTTAGGAGGCTGTAATTTCCATCCAGGTAGATAATGGCCCAAAGGCCTGGACCAGAATCTGTAATTCGACCCCTGATTCTAACCCTGAACATTTTGTCAGAAAAACCTGAAACTGTTCAAGGGTCAGTGCTCAGGGGAACTATCCGTTTCCACCTGTAATGCTTCGAGATGGAGACAAGGGGGGCGGCAGGCAGGGGGGCGGGGGGAGGGTGAGCTTTGGGGAGCGTCGCAGCTGCGGCACGCAGGTGACTGACGGTCCATTGTGCTCTCGCCTGGATCCGGCGGCCGCCCTTCCGCGGGCTGCCCATCGCGGCCGTCAGCTCATAATGGAGACGGATGGGGAGCACGCCGGGGAACGGGGAGACAGGGAGAGAAAGAACAAGGGCTGCTTATCCTGTCACGGGGAGAAGGAGAGAGCCCAAGATAGCAGCAGCTGCGTGACAGCTGGATCAGGCATGCTGCGGAGAGCCGCCGGTGCGCCCCTGTCTCCTCCGCTTCACCTTGTACCCCCCCTCCCCCCCACCGTGTTTTCTAAAGCACTTTTAAATGGCACAGTATTTCAAATGCCTTCAACTGGTGAAAGACCTGTTAAGTGCAAGTTTGCTATTAGTAGTTGAAATGTCTCTCCAAAGTATTAGGTTTGAAAGAAGTGACACACACCCACTCAGAAAGGACTCATGTATCAGTGATTATTTAACCTAATTGGAGGTTATTGCTTCTACCCAAAACTGAGGTCAGTCTTTAAGTTGGGTGTGAGTGGCCCAAGGGTTTTCTTAAGTCCAGCCTGTAACTCCTGCAGGGGATATTCCCATTCTATGAGTCTGTGTGCTTTCCTGGGAACCAGCGGCCACTTTCTAATGGCACTTTCACATTCGGCATTGTCGTCACTTTGTCATCGAGTTCCATAGCGGCTTTAGTTTCTCGCAGGAGTGAAAATTAGCAGTACAGTCAAGTATACCATTTTGAAAAACATTGGAGGTATGAAGCGCAATGAGTAATACTTATTGTATTAATGAGCTTTTGTTATGATCTGATTGTAAAAAAAAAATAACTACTGTTAGCTTTAAATAGTAAAAGGTAATTCTCCAAATGTCATCCATTATTTTTGTCTACTTAGCCTGTTGTACCACAGAGCAAGGACAATTCAGTTGAGCTCTTTCATTTGTGGTTTCACTTGAATCTTGAGCGTCCACTTGAGAATTGTCATGGTAACGCAACAGCACTTACTGGGTGTCAGAACAATGTAGAAATTAAAGAAAATGATTGATACCTGATCCTGATCATCTGATCTGTTCTGAAGAGATATCTGCAATACTGCAACCGCAACAAATCTTATAGGTGCCCAAGTTGTTACAAGCAAACTAGTGTAATTGAATGACAGAGACCTTTTGAATGGATGTTTGAGTACTTATTTTATAGCTGTTTAACATTAACCAGCCTTATAATGTCTGGCAATTTAAAATGTGTTGTTTAAAAAAACTAGTGACATTTATAAAGCTAAATTAAACCACAAGAAAATAAACTTTTCTCCTCTTGTGAGGAAAAGCAGTGGCACATTAACTCAGGAGATCAGTACTAGTTTTCACTGCTATCAGCAGAAACAATAACATTTGTGGCTGGGAGACAGTAGATAAGGGTATGCTTTCTATACCGAAAGCTATGACAATTTGGGCGACGAATTCTGTGTCTCTGAAGAATTCCCCTCAAACGGTCCTAGAAAACAGATTGATAAAGGTGCTAATGATCCTCAGATCATTGGTGTTAGTTTGTCTGGAGTGCTCATAATAACATTGAATTCCTTTTGAGTAAAAGGTCACCTGAAGAAATTACATTAACTGCGGGGAAAATGAGCTATACCAATCTCTCAGCTAAGCTTTCTTTTTTTCTACTTCTGTGTTTGTTGTCCATTATATTCTTTTATCAGACATGCATCTTTGTCAAGGATACTGAAAGGTACTGTTGAGGGGTTTTGGTTTGACAATATATTAATAAATCAAAATGTATTAGCTGATTAAAATGCTTGGATTCAGTTGAGCCAAGATTCAATTCACTCAGAAGTACTTTCTATGAATGCAAAATGAGAAATAAAAAGAAGAATAGAAATAAAGAATAAAAAGAATAAAACTGTAATGACGATGAACAGTAGAATGAACTAATGCAGAAAATAAATACTGAAATACTGAAAATTCTATTTTTATTGACTATTGACAGAAGCATTACTTTTATGTTAACGTTACAGAAATAAGGTGTTAATTCTTGTACCACAGGTGTAGTCGGCCTCATAAAAATAAACACACAACAGGATTTTATGGATTTCACTGTCTCAATATTACACTTGATTCTCATATTTAAAATCCATACAACACAGTAGAGCTGTGTTTGTCCCTTGAGATTAATCAACAGAGATAATATAACAACACACTTATGGTATGAATGTCATGCATAAGTATAAAAATGTTTCCATTGTAGTTTCCAAGCCAAGCAGGATTAATGTTCGTTTTGACAACTTTAAGTAGAAGAACCGATGACGTGATTCACCTATAGAGGTTTTCCTGTTGATGCTACCATTCACATCTTAAACAGCAAGATTTCACAGCCTGCTGTATTGGGTTAACATGTGATAGTGTGCTTCTTACCATAGTGAGGTTTCGGTTGTGTCCAACGTTCCATCTGTCCAGGGAAACAGTTCTTTGATGTTGCGCTGTATTGGCTTGCCAGTGAAATATAGTTTTTGCCACCAATATTGCTGTGCTATCCAACACCCATATGTGTCACTCATAATCTATAGTAAATCAAGCAGAAATGGACTATGTAAGGCAACAAACATGTTGCAATAGGTGTTATTTAGGTGTTGCTACAATATCGATTGCTATTTCCTGTTCCTATTCCTTCCTATTTCCTTTTTGTAAAATGAAAGAAGCTATAAAGGAGGTTTGTTGAATCAGATGTTTACATTTGGTTTATCACTTGATTTGCCTTTTGATCCTGCCATGCATTGTGACAAACACGGTATGTAAATGTGTTTTGTTATGGTTTATGTTATTATATTGATGTAGATGACTCTAGGTGATCTTTAACAGCGTCAGTGGAGGCCAGTCTTGGAGCTCCTGATTGTTGTACTAGCACTAAAAGAGAAGGTGGCACCCACCTGTGTTTTCATGGAAGGATTGCTGTGCTTTCAAAGGCATGCACATTCACTTCTCTTAGTGCCATTTTACTTCAGCGGCATGAATCATTTTGTTGATCAAATGAAACTCATTCTTTGGTAAATGTTTTGTTTCAGCTTCCAGGCTTTACCTTTTCATCATTTCTGTTAATGCTTTCAGATTTCAAGGCAAAAAGCAGAGTTGGCAGTGATGAGCCATAGCTGTCAGAAAGTGCATTGCTCTGAGAAAGTCTTAGACATTTCAAAGTGTATACACTGATGTATAAAGAAAATAAACCCGCATAATTTATCCTTGTAGTCTCCCTTTTTAGCAAATGTGTTCTTTGGTTCTGTTGATGGATGGAAGGATAACACCAGAGCCTTGTGCCAGTCCTGTCATCAGCTGTCCTCTTTTTGTTCCTTAACAAAATTGTATTCCAGTCTAGTGGTATTGGAATTAGTAACGCTGTTGCTCACCCCGTTCAATTTTTGGGTCTTACAGTGCTGGTTTTGTAAATTACAGATGATGCTTCTCTGCACTTGTTCATTATGCTTCTGATACCACACCTTGGAAACTGAGTGAAGTGAGCCATTACACTCAATGTTTTCCTTCTTTATGCAGTAGCACAATTCTACACCAATCCTCTTATCATTATAAGGAGACGTACCGTAAGCATCCATGCGCTGCCCGAATGTGTCAAGACTTTTGTACAGCACTGTATGCATACTAAAGCAAAGTGCATCTAGATGCAGTGCTGTTTGGCTCCCTGGATTTGAAGGGGGTGGGGGGTGGGATGGGTGTCCATTCTCCTGACTAGTCAGTATGTTGAAATGGCAGGCTCTTTCAATATTATGGTGGCTTTAGCCTTTACTGGGTCAGGTTGCAGTCAATCCTCCTCTGAGAGGATTGATTCAAGAGCCTGAACCAGATCAGCATTCCTGTAAAGAAGAGCCAGTCTCACATGTGTTCTGTTCTTTTCCTATCAAAACGGGGTCTTCTAGCAACCCCTAACAACGACACCCCCCACCACCCCCATCCCATCGTACTGTAACCAGAGATGGCAAAAAGTCCTTACTTTGCTCTGACAATAAATCAATTTTGCCTTGTAAATGAAATTTTAAAATTTGTGCCACCTGCCCGAGGGCTGTATTGGCGACTGCTCAGGAAACTTCCAGCACGCCTTTTAAATTAGAGTGGTCTCCCTCAAGTCAAATCTAATTATCAATTGTACAAAGTGAAACAGGTGCAAGCTGTTTTCTCGTTGTATCGATTTGCTTCGCCTACTTTGCCAAGCAGCCAAGAAAAACTCATTTCACACTGGGGGACTTCAATGCAAATCAAAGTTTATTAAAAAAATATAATGGTAACAGTATCATTGGCAAACAGCGCTCCCACGAGCATTCTGAGTATGTGTGAATGCATACTGTATTTAAAACACATATCTGCCACAGGGGAAATTCAGGAGCCCCCCCCCCCCCCCCTTGCACAGAAATGTTTCTTTCTAAATCTATTGAAATTTGCCAAAGGCAGAAAAAAGCTTGTACATGCTCAAGATGACCGTGCAAGAAGTGTGAGCCAGTGGAATAGTTCAGATCAGAAAGAAAGTGTGAAGGACCTGAAGTTTTCTGAGGTCTCTGGAAAAGTTCACCCATCTTGTTTGACAGGGAGTTGCCTGTTTTTGCAAGACCTTGCCATTGCCGTTATCATTTTCTGTGGTGCTTTTGTATTGTGCATCCTCCTTGGTCACATCTTGGCTGATGAGCATTTCACGGTGCAATCGCTAGGAATGCCGGGAAGAACAAAAGGGGAAAAAAATTGCCTTTAGAGCTAGACCTTACCAGTGCCAAATTGCCAACGTGGCTCAAACGTGGCTGCTTATCAAATGATTGATTTTCATTCTCTATCTCTTCTACTGGCCTTTTCCTTCCTGTTCTTTCTCCCTCTATCCATATCCTTTATTGCTCTCAGGCCACTGGTACTATTTCTCCTTCCTCCATATCTGTCCAATTGATTCATCTTTCATAGAACATTCTCTTCCATCATTCCCTTTATCTTACTCTTTTGTATATTTCCTTGCCTCTCTCTCCCTCAGGATTTCAGTGTGCGATGAGGACAAGTTCCGCCACAACGAGTTTATCGGAGAGACCAGGATCCCCCTGAAGAAGCTCAAGCCCAACCAGACCAAGAACTTCTACAACTGTCTGGAGAAACAGCTACCGGTAAGTGCCCATGCTCCAGGGACCCGGTCCCTGCAGAGAGGGTTCAGGGAACGCAGGCGTTATTGTAAAAGCGGCTGTCTCCTATACCCCTGGCAGAGAGCCCCTTTCTCAAAGTGATGTGGATTCATTCTGTAGAAATGCATTGGCAATCCTCCACAGGCTTCACCGATTTACATTTGGCTGCCTTTGGGAAATAAATGTAATATTTCAGTAACTGAAAAGTTCTGAGGGAGTAAGGGGATTTCTGATTTTTTTTTCAGCCAGCTGAGGTACCTTGTGAGTGTTTCATTTTATCTTCAGGGTGTGTTAGAAAGTCAGTCAGTTTTTGAGTCACTTGAGACACTTTGTCACTTTTTTGATCCCTTGCTCTTCCATTATCCCAGATCAGTGGTCGGCAGGCCATGCAGAGGCATCTCTGAATGCCCCTTGGCCATCACTGATCTGAGACCATGGGAGAGTGCATTTTAGGAATGTTATCCCATATCTCTTCATCGCCTCTTGGTCTCATCCTCTTGTGGCCTGCTGCTCTCTAAATTCACGGTTAGTTAGAACTGCAGCGAGCTGCAGTAACTGGTGGGATGAGAGAAGAAGTAGACAGCAGAGACTGAGTGGGAAGTGAAGGAAGCTAGAAGAACATGAATGCTGCTAACTCCTGGAGAAGGCAGTCGGAAGACAAGGGAGTGACAGACTGGCCAGCTAGTCTGATGCGTTAGGACACAACTGGAGCACAGTAACTGATATAAAGAGAAACAGGTAGCCCTGTATTACACCTGATCATTTATGTAGTGCCAACCTCCTTCCCACCCCAAACAAAAAAGGTCAATTCGGTAGATTTTAATTTCCATACAATAAAAGGGGGAAGGTTCTGTCTGATGTGGCTTTACTGGTACATTTATTTGGCTTGGAGTCCTACGGCGGGATACCACCTGGCTGTGGGCCAAATTTGTTGACCCCCGTGTGGAAATCAAAACGGTAAAGAAAGGGGGGAGATGGGGTGGAGGAGGGATGCCATGAACAGCTGATGTGGAAAGGAAGTGGTAGGATTTATATAGTCATGGACAGGACCGGTTTGTCTAAGTTGAATTGAATTGGTGAATTGCTTAAGGATTGTCTGAAAATTCTCCCGAATCTTCATTTGGAATTTCAAATAATAACACATGTGGTACATTATGCCTTCTATAACTCATCAAATGGCAAATAGCATACCGTTTCTCCTAGATCCTGTAATTTAGATGAACTGGACTCTTGAATGGCTTCGTACACCCTAATTACAATTACTAGTATTCTGACACTTTTTTAAGCAGACCATGTTCTAGTGCTGAATGAGGTTCCACAGAAACCTCTCCAAAGGGTTCAATTTTAGGAGAGTGCTCTCAACGGCTTTTATTCCAAAATGAATGCGTGAGATTGATAGGAGCAATTTCTCCATCATATCTATGGCGGTCACTTTTTTATCTCTTCTTTCATTTTTAGAAGCTGCTAATTTCATCAGGCTTAGCTGATTTTTTTTTCCACTGTTGATGTTTTTTGTTCTCTCTGTCCTGCACCAGAGGGAATCTTTCAAACCCAACAGCAGGCTTAACAGAGGCAATAGATTTTCTCATCAGTGGCATGGCTTTTCCAGGCGCCGGCAGATTACTGAGCCATGCATGCATTATGCAGCCACAATTAGGCGTTTCCTTTATCGTTTAATTAAAAAAGCACCTCTGTCTAAAGCTTCTCTTAAGTAGTCTTTTCTAGTGGGGCTGTTAATGGAAGTCACATCTGAGCATAGATGGTTAATGTTGGTCCTGATTCCTGATGCACATGCACTCACTCTGAACAAGGTGCCATTTTCTCTTGGGCTGTATCACAGACCCAACTCAGTACCAAAAGGTGTTGAGTACAGAGATAGAGGTATTGTTTTTCACTCATCAAGCTACGGACCCCACAATCGTCCACAACTGGGATGGTCAATTGAAACCACAAGGCCAAAAGCAGTGCTTATTGGTGGCCTGTATTAGTCATGCGTGTCATTCACGTCATTCACGTGAGTTGTACGTTGTTCCACCCAATTAAACAGCAGCTCACTGAATAGATGGGTTTACTGAGGTTGAGCCAGCCAAGGTCCCTCCTTAATCAAAACACATATGCGGAGTGGCAAAGCTTTAAAAAAAATCTACAGTGGTACTCAAGGTAATATGTAATAAAGAGCAACTTTAGTCTTTCAAAAAAGTGTTCATTTATTATAGACTCCAAGAAGTGCAAATTCCCTATGCAGGTAAAGCCATTCATTCTTCTATCAGTGATCTTGTGAATGCTGCTGTAGCAGAGAGAGAAGCTCTGTCTCTGTTCAAATCTATAATAAATGAGCACTGTTTGCAAAGACTAAGGTTGACTTCTTACTTTCTTTAGCGCTCTTCCTTAGCATATTTCGTTTGAGGTTGCTGCTTTAGCATTTTAAAAAATGTTAGTTAACAACTGGGATCAGATCAAGCAAACAGTCTTGGGGGAAAAAAGCCTTGACAGTTCCACCAAATGGCATGAGAACATGGATAAGGTTGAGAGCAGGTTAGAAGTGCCCGAGTGATCAGAGTCATCAAGGGTGATCAAAGGAGAGGTGCGGGGATGGTTCTGCCCTCATCACCCAAGATGCTATTCTGCCTGGCCAACATGTTAGAGGTTTGAGTTCAGCTGTTCAGATGTTTGAAGTCACGGTACCCTGGGACTCTCAGGATCCATAGCAGACTTCCTTTCACACAGCTGTGGAGATCTGAGAATGTCCTACTCAGTCGTGGTAAGGGTGCCCCTGAGACCAGTGGATCAGGAGCATTTAAGTGAAACCAGGACAAAATACATTTGATTACCCGGCTTTGCCCTGATGTAGTTTTAATGCTAGGTTTGAAATTCACTTTACCCACTAGCAGCTGGTGAGCTGCAAACAGGGGAGGCAGTGAAGCACTCCTCTATTTGACAAGACTCCTGAATTTGTCCTTGATTATCGTTAATTAGGATCACCCATTGTACTTCGTTGACCTGTTCACTTCACATGGAATCATTTTAGTTTGAAAAACTGGTCTGCCACCCCGCTTAAAATTTCTCTCCATTCTTAGGTAAGCCATCATCTTTCTTAATTAAATGTATTTCATGTAAAGTGCACAAAGGTACTATAACACCACAACAAACACAGTTAATTAGAAGAAGGAACCTGCTTGTGATGAGTGAGCTTGACTTAAATCTGCAAGCTTGTTATTCACTGAAAAAAAGAAAAAAACTTTCTAAATGGTTTCAGGACCATTATCAGTTTAAAAATAATTACTCTGACTCCCTGTTTACTTGCTCCTAGGTCACCTCTGGCTTGAAGGAGAAAGAAAAAAAAAAGATCTGCAGGGGAAAAAAAAAAAACTTTCAGTTTTCATACTTTTTTGCAATTTCCAGTTTTCCACACCTGTGTTCATATGTCTTTCTGTTTCTCTCTCGTGCACACACACGCGCGCACACACACACACACACGCACACACACGCGCACACACACACACAAACACAAACAGAAGCACTCACTCTTATCTTTCTCATGCTCTGATGTCTGCTCAAAAGCATGACAGGTACACAGGCGTTAAGCTCTTCTTTTGTTGCCGCACTGTTTTGATGGATGAACGAGCAGGTAGTGATGTGGTGTTTCCCTTTTTCTGCTTTACTCAGAGGACCACAGAGCAGGCGTCTCTAAACCTGTGGTGAAAAGCAACAGAATGGATGGAGAATGGATTTAGCGTCACTGAAAATGAAAGGGTTGGCGTTCTTTCTCATGTCTGTCCCATCAAAGTATTCCGTAATTGCGGGTCCAATTAAAGCCAGCGTGAGCCTCGAAAAGTACATTATTATCGTTCATCTTCTTTGTACACTGCAGTCTCTTTACATTGCAGAGGCCACATTTCAAGGGTGTAACAACAGTGCCCCACACTGAAATTTGAACCAGCAACCTTTTAGGTGGAAAATCCAGATCTGTAACCACTACCCCACGGTGCTCCCGGTGTGGGACTGGCAGCATGCTGAGCTCTCTGCAGGTGGCAAACAGAAACTTTACAGATATATATAAAGTGAGCAAGGAGGCAGACGCTTTCAGCTCTCGCTCCCTTGAGACCTTCACCACCACCACTTGTTTTTAATCTGATTTGCCGACAACCCACTCGCACAGAGGAACACCAGCTAATGTATCTTCTTAGGTGTCGCCAGCCCCCGGTCCTTATCGGTGTGCAGTCGGGAGCGAATTGCGTGGTGAATTCTGAAATGGCAACGAGCTTCAGGAGGCTTTTTCTCCCACTTCCTTCACACTGTTTTTGTTTGTTTTTGTGTTTTTTTTTCTCCCTTTCCCCTCGGCGCCGACTGCCTTGAAAGCGGCCCTCAGAGGCCCGTTTTATCGCCAGCTGCTTCATGTGCTCACCATCCCTGCCACTGCGTTGTTCCTGCCTTTCTTCGTCTCCATGCTTACCAGTTGAGCGGAGAGAGTGTCTAAAAAGTCCTTTTGAAGCCGACTGCGTGAAATCTGGAGGGGGACGGGAACGAAACGGTGCCTGTCTGGTGCTGCAGGGATCATTAGCCAGCCGCTGCGCACACAGGACCAAACAGCTTATTAACTGCCGCCAGGAGACGAGGAGCCTAGCCAAAAGAACAGTGGCATATTGTGGAAAGTCAGCGGAAGTAGCCAAAAAAAATTGCTCAAGTCGCAAGCAATTGAAATCACGGGCCTCAACTGGCAGGGCATACACTATAGCCTTATTTGTGCATGACAGAGATTGTTCTCCATCTCAAACAGGGCTGACTCATAAGACCGATTAAACCGAAGGAGTCAAGACGTGTAATCAGCTAAACACGTGAGAGTCACTGTTCATTTCAGAAGGCCACACAATGCCTTTGTTCAGAAAACGTCAGTGCCCCAGCTCCTTATAGATTGTTTGGCAATAATTAGACGAAGTCCTAAATGGCTGGGATGAATATGTTTTTTTTTTTGTTCCAAGCATTAAGGAACATGCAGAAGGCTAGGGCTTCCCTTTATCTTTCATCTCCCCCTCTTGTAATGAAAGCCCTTGGGGATGGGGAGGGGCAGTCGGGTGTGTGACCGTGTTCTCCAATATATCGAACTGTTCCCCGGGCTGACTCTCCCTGTCCTCCACCTACAGATCGACAAGACTGATGACAAGTCCCTGGAGGAGCGCGGCCGCATCATGATCTCGCTCAAGTACAGCTCCCAGAAATCCGGCCTGATCGTGGGCATCATCCGCTGTGCCCACCTGGCCGCCATGGACGCCAATGGCTTCTCCGACCCTTACGTCAAAACGTGAGTTGTGCTCTCTTTGCTCCCTCTAATCGTCACCACCGTGATCCTGGTCCTGGGCAGCCGTTGGGCCACATGCAGGGCCTGTGTCAGCAGCCTGTTTTGTCACATGCAGAGCTGTTTTCTCCATATGCGGCAGCTGGGTTATGTTCTGCATTCAGAAGGCTGCCATGCTGTGGTTCCTTTGTGGCTGAGTGTTGTGTGACCTTCCCTGATTTGTGCCCCCGCACCGTTGCCCTGCTATTTGGGTATTGGGTCACCGTGGAGACCAGACAAGCCCCCAGGGACAGCAGGAGTGCAGGAAATAGGACATTGTACAGGCTGCACAGCAACACAATCCTCAGTGTGTGAATGTTTCTTAAAGGGGGAAGGCATGAGAGGGTGTCACAAGTCAGTCCTGATCCAAACACCAACAGATAGACCTCTCCGGTGAAGACCATTAACATGCAAATCCCAAACGTGTTTAACCATTCACACAAAAAACTGTTTTATTATGTGGCCTCCAGTTAAAGTGAGCACAAGTTAACTGAGCATGTTTGTCTGAATAACACTGGCTTCTCCTCAGCGTGGTCTGGTAGTGAAGTGCATCGCTTTCCCAGTGGCTGCAACAAGCTGATAGCGGAACAAAACAGGGAGCTGAGCCATCGTGTATCCCCTGGCTTCCCAGATCAGAGCTGGCTCAACACGGCATCGTCAGCTTAGAGAGCACAAAGTTCAGGAGTAGAGCCCTCTTAATCTCCCATGATTTTTCCAGACTCTAATTTAGATTTAGAACCTACCTTTGGGTAGCAATTAAAGTCTGTTTTACTTGCACCTACTCTGATTGTTCCAGGCATTTCTGTATATGTGTATCTGTTTATGTGGCGAGTGAGATCCCAGAAGTATGTAAGCTGCTTGAATGTAGAACAGTTATCTTGGAGCCCTTCAAAAGAGATATAAAAAATGCATCTGATGGCTGAATATGGCCAGCAGTGATTTTTTTTTTCTGACAAACCATGCTAGTGTCATACTTTTCTATCACCTCATTTCATGGTTGTCTTCCCTTATCTAGCTCTGTGTGCATTGTGTCAGTCCACTACGGTGTGTTGCTGTGCTGGTCTTTGTTCTACAGCCCTTTGTCAGAGCTGCTTGGCTGAGATCTGTCACAGTACTGAGGGTGTCAGGCTTGCTTCTTGAGCTGTCTGGATGACTGGCAGCATGCGTGCAGATGCACTGTCAGAGTGTAGCACAGCCAGCGAGATGCACCGCCACCATGCAGATGAGTGCTGAGTGAGATGATTCTGGAGTGCATGTTCGTATAAGGGGGTTTATTCCTACATGGTTGTTTGTGTGTGTGTGTGTGTGTGTGTGTGTGGGCATGGAGAAAACTCCATGGAGACCAAGAGGGACATCTGCCATACAAGCCTGATGTTTCCCTCCATTTGGGATTCACAACAGAGCAGCTCTACTGTTAAGAGAATCAAGAGTGGCAGGTGGGGAAGAAGAAAGAGAGCATTCTCATTTCCAACTGGCTGAAGCACACTTTACATACATTGTCTTGCCCTGTCAGAGTGGACCTTGTTGAATGAAAAAATGGTCTAAACAAAGCACTCTATGATATGGACCAGATTGTTCAATGCATGCATCTGCCTTTTTCTCCCAGAGCTTTTAGAAGGTCCTGCTCATCTGCCTTCATCAACTGGTGCTTACCTGTGGCAGAGAGGATGGGCCTTGACCCTTAGAAAGGAGCAGCTAGTTCTCTGTCTGCCAGTGTCCATGGTGGCTGTTGTTTCCTGCCTCAGCCTCAGGAGTAGATTTCTGTGCATGTTCGGGTATTTTGATATGACTTACATGCGACAGTGGCTCAGGAGGTAGAGCAGTCGACTGGGGATTGGAAGGTCCCTGGTTCGAATCTGGCTCATCCTGGCAGAGTGTCGAAGTGTCCTTGAGCAAGACACTGAACCCCCAACAGCTCCCAGTGGCCAGTTGGTAAGCCTGTATAGCAGCCTCTGCCACTGGTAGGTAGATGTGAGGCATATAACTGTAAAGTGCTTTGAGTACTCAAATGAGTAGAAAAGCGCTATATAAATGCAGTCCATTTACCATATTACTTCATTGGCCTCACCTTCACCTGCTTCACTTATTCCACGATTGTTTCTACTGTATATGGTCACTGCTTTTCACTTTGCCGTTTCTTCTGTAAGCAAGCAACTGTCTTCTATTTGCATGTATGGTTAAAGAATTTATGTAGCAACACAAATACACTGATATGCGTATACTCGCTCACACACTCACTGACACAGGCTCACAGGGACACACATGGACAAGCAGAGAGGAACACACATGTGCATACGTACATACAGACATACAAATACACACTCTACAGATGTGCACCCTACCCACCCCTATTCTGCACCATTGTCAGAACATCCATAGCCAGACAAGACAGGACAATAAGCTAATAAACTGATAAGCTGTTAAGCTTTTAGGGAAAGGTTTGAATACCGCACCCCCTCCTATCTCCTCATTATATCAACACTGGTCACGCATAACCACCTTTGAACACATCATTTTGTTAGGAGTGTTGCCTCAACGGCACGCTGATCGTACTAATTCACCCATTTGTTCGCAGACTGAATTGCGGTTTTGGCTCTGGTCATTAAAATGTAAAGCTGCTGGTTTTATACTGACTCACGGTGGGACAGACTGTATGTGCAAACACCATTTGTAGGTTTCCTTTTAGCATGTGGACTTTGCAATTGTTTCACAAGATTTTACATTCAAACAGATTAAGCTAATGATCTCTTTACGAGCTTGGCACTCGAGCACAGACACATCACATCATGAAAATCACACCACTTCAGCTCCCTTTAAAGCTTTTATTTTAACATAAGAAACTATCCATTAAACGGAATAACTCCTTTTAATTTAATCCGCCACCTTTAGCTGAGATTATTTTTACAAATGTGACATTTGGCCATAGTTATAAATTATGGAACAAATTTTTCTTAAATGGAAATCCTATCTTTCACTTTATAGGTGCCTCTTTGTAGTTTGTAGTTAATGACTTGCCCGAGGGCTAAATTTGCATTGTTATATTATATTATTTAGTACCATTGTGAATCTTATCTTATTATTTCTCCAGTGTCCATTTTACTTCCTGGTGCCTCTAGTTCTGAAATGAGGATGCCTATATACACAGACCAGTAAAATTAAGACAAGTGTTGTTAAACATTGATTTTGGCATTTTCAGTAGGTCATTATCAGCCTTTTTGATTATTCATTAATTGAACTAAAATTATAACAAAATCCATTTTAATTACATCAATTATATTCTTCTTGTCTCTATGGGAACTGAAAACAAAATCGGTGCGAGTGGGAAATATGAAAATGCCTCAGTTAATTTGCATATGGGAAGGGTCATTCTAATTAATCAATTGATACAAAACCCATTTCAAAGCACAGCGCTGTTCATTTAGTTACCAAAAAAATTAGAATAATGGAATTGCTAGGAGCTGCAATTACAGCTGCAAATGGAGTTTCTGCTCCGGAGGAGACACAGGTTGTCATAAAGGAGCAATTTGGAGAGAGATGGTGCAAGCTATTGATCTGAAATCAGGGTAGCTGCATCTCACTTCTTTAAGGTGTAGCAGGGAGAATCTTGAATGGTCTGCTTGTGGAATATACCTGTTCATTATGGTGTCAGTGCATTCCAGAAAGTCACTAGGGGTTTAGAAGTGATTTGATCATCCCCACAACCATGCATGATGGGGTCAGTTATATCTAATGCCTAACTCCCATACTATTAACAGCAAGGCAAATTAATGACTACAAAAATTGACAAAGCACACCTTTGGAATTAACTTGGGTTCACTTACAGTTGCTCTGTAGCAAGGTCCTTAGTTGGCGGCCCTTATAACTTCACTTCATGAGTGGTAGGCTACGTTTCTGTTGGCTCTTATGAAAAATAAATTCAACCCATCCATTTAGGACCGTTGGCAAGTTTTTTCCTGGTGAAAAAAAAAAACTGCTCTGACTTCAAGTTAAATATTAACATGCCCGATTCCTTGTTGTTCTTTAACCAGCTCATGACTCTGTTTCTCAGGTGTGTGTCCGGCAGCAGTTCACAGCTTTTCCATGTTCAATTTGTTGTTGACTGAATTAAAGAACAGCAAAATTCCATTTATGGTATTCCCTATACCCCTGTGCTACCACATTGTAATGCCTGAAAGCATGTGTAGGCTACTCAGAATATCTGAGTCTAGCTGAGAATATCGGAATATCTGGGGATAGGATGGAGGAGGGATGATTTTTTTTTCAGTCCGTCCACACTGTGTCTGCCCACAAGACAGGATGGTACACTGGAAAGAGGTGCTGAGAGGAGGGCCTCGATGTGGGCCTGCCTGATCCACAGGTAGAGGCCGCCCTCTTTTGCAGAGAGAAGAGCCTCTTGATCTTCAATCTCAACGTCCAGTGACTCTCTGATAGGTGTCGGAGGCTGGGTTTGAGGCTTTTGTACATCTGTCAGAAACTGGTGATAAGCGAACGTCGTTTTAGCTTTTTGTTGTTCTTTTTTTCTCACCCCCTCAAGTCAGTCGCAGGAGGAGAAAACCTGACCCCCGCAGTGCTATCAGAAATCTGCTCCCATGACTGTTGACACCAGGATTAATGGTTTTACACTGTGTGGACCTTTTCATCACTGTCTGAACTCGCCTCTTCCAGCCCACAGTCAGTAAGACAAAAAGAGGTGGTCTTTCTCCTGGCCAGAAGAGAGAAGGTGGGGGGAGAGGGTAGGAGTCACATGGAGGAGAGGTAGTTTCCAGAAGTTTGTGCCTCGGTCTCTGGGGAGGGCTGTGCTGCCTGCTGCAGGCATTTTAGCCTTTTAGCAATTTCCTTAGATTGAGTGTCTGCTCTTCTGCCCCAGGTCAGGCAGTATTGTACCTTCATCACTTTCATAGTTGTGCCGACCTGATGTGGTGTAGTTCAGGCTAATACACATTATGCATTAGTCTTGGGTATGGCTAGGGTAGTTTTGAGGTTTATAATTTAAAATTGTGCCATATAGTCAAATCTATTTCCTTGCACGCAACTGCAGACATTTGAAATGTACGCTTCATGCATTCTTTCAGTTTGAATGATGTGAGCTTGTTGCAACACATCCAGATATACTCCAGTAAATGAAAAGAGGTGTTCACAGATCTGTTGCTGTCTGTCACTTTCTTCAATGCTGTTGCAGGTTTTCAGTCATGACTAAAATATATGCTTTGCTTGGCAAATGCAGCCGTAGAGTGACATGGTGGCATACAGGTTAGAGTGCCTATATATCCAACAGTTCTTACAAGTGAAACATAATTGATTATGTGGATTTGCTCTGACAATACAGTTCAAAGATATGAATCCTGCAAGCTGAAATTGCTCCGTTTGTTTACCTGTAGAATGCTCCAAACAGAGCCCTGAAAATGGTTATGGTGCTGCACTGCCCCCTGTTGGACATGAAAGTGAAAATGCCATGAAGCTGCTTGCTTTGTTTTGCTTGAGGCATCTCACACTGAATGAAGAATGCAGCCAGACATAGATGTTACATTTCTTAGCTCGCATCTGTTTGGATTCTCACTGTGGAGTGTGGCTGGCTTTGTTGTCATATTCAGTTTCAACCTGTCATCAATAATGGCTTCATCTGGCACTGTGTTTCCAAACAGAAGTTTCAGCTCTCCTCAAATTCAGAGTGCACACTTGCAAGCAGGTCACGATAATATAATCTAGTCTCACCCTTCTTAAATCGCAACAGCAGCCAGCTATGTGGTCCTTGGAACTTAACATCAATTTGAATGGGAAGGCCTTGGAGTTGCTGTGTATGTGTGTAGACACAAGTCTGATAACTTCAGGTCACTGATCAAAACGATTAACATATTTTATAATGAAGCTATGGCTCAAGGCAATTCAAAGATACACCTTTGACTCACCTGCGCTTTGTGTGTCTACAGATACCTGAAGCCTGATGAAAACAAAAAGTCGAAGCACAAGACTGCTGTCAAGAAAAAGACCCTCAACCCAGAATTTAACGAGGTAGGGTTTACCCTCTCTCTCTTCACACCTGTCTGTCTCTCCCTCCCTCCATCTCCGTCTGTGCTCATATAATACTGTATCTCTGAGACACGTGTCCTTGTGGGTCTGCCCAGCCCTGATCCCTCAGGACAGACAGCGGTGATACAGGATTTCCGACTGTTACAGCCAGCCAGACCACTAAATCACCAGGTCATTCAAAAGGAATTCCTTTTAACTCTCCTTTTAATTCTCTTTTAACCTCACTTTTCCCAAAATACCCTTGGAGCTTGCCTGGCCAGAGGCAGTGAGACGCGCCTGTGCTCCCCACAGGCTGAGGTCCAGCCACGGTGCTGTTTACTGCCTGTTTCTCTGCAAGGCCTGTTTGGCCGGGGCCTGTCTCCGGGTGCTGCAGCAGCAGCTCTGTGACTAATCCACCTGCACACTGGCACGGCTCCCGGCTCTGCCACATCTCCTGACACAGGACCGCCGGGACAGTTCCCTGAAAACTGAGGGCATTTCTCTGAAAAATGGTCAGCACCCGACCTTGCAGCTATCATTTGACACAAACATTCACTTGGAGCTTTTCGGTGATTTCAAGACATCTGGGATTAAAAAAAAAAAATCCCTGAGTCAATGAAAATTAAATCAGGTGACAGTGTATGTTCCAAGACACCAAGCACTACACACTTGCAGAGGAAATTAGTAACAGAAAGGCGAGGCAGACTGTATTAGATGTGTTAATCTAATGCTTTCTGTGGGGTTAGTGGAAGGTGAAATTGGGCATTGCAATGTATCTGAAGTTTCCAGCTATGTGAGGTTTTTGTCTGCAACACAGACTGTCCTAAAGTGGTGTCAGGAGGATACCTCATTTGTCACTCCTCCCATGCTGCCTGGAGCTTTTGCATGTCCCATTCAGAGAAGGCAGGGGGTCTGTTCCCCTGGTCCTACCTCAGAGAGAAGGCAGGGGGTCTGTTCCCCTGGTCCCATCTGAGAGAAGGCAGGGGGTCTGTTCCCCTGGTCCTACCTCAGAGAGAAGGCAGGGGGTCTGTTCCCCTGGTCCCATCTCAGAGAGAACGCAGGGGGTCTGTTCCCCTGGTCCCATCTCAGAGAGAACGCAGGGGGTCTTTTCCACTGGTCCCATTTCCAAGAGAAGGCTGAGGTCTGTTCCATTGGTCCCATCTCTAACGGGAGACAGATCTTCTTCGCCTGTCCCATAAATAAGGGACAGGAGGGTATCTGTTTCTCTCATCCCATTTGAGAGAGGGCGGACAGTCTGTTCCCCCAGTCTGTCTGTGAGGGCTGTTCATTATTCTGTATAGCATGCCTAGATGCAAGGCAGACATGCAGGTGCCTTTCAGAGGACAAAAACGGATAGCCATGATCGAGCTGCTGTTTGAAAGGGATCTTCGCTACACTTTTACTCTGGAGGGAGTCTCTCAGCTCGGTCACCTGCAGCGTTGAGCACCATTCGCCAGGGCGCCCACCTGTGTCTTAATGGACGTCTTCTCTCAAAGGAGCCTGTACATTTTAAATGACATTTTCTTTGACATTTCCCTCTTTCTGCTTTTATTTTTCCACCATTACATGTTGGCCTTTCTGCGGTAGATTACAAACCTCACAGTGGAGACATCAATGGGACATTTCACTTAACTGTCCAAGCATATAGTACAAAATACTAATACCACATAAGAGCCGTTATGGATTTTGTCCTCATAAGCCCTCAGCCATTAGCTGTGGGTCAGAATCCAGGGAATGGCTGAACAGGCGGCACTCAGCCAGCTCTAGGATTGTGTTTATGTAATCAGGCTATATCAACACAACACTTGTTTGGCAGAAATGAGTCTTTGTATTTACCTAAATGCAATCAGTAGCAAACTGTGATGCAATGCTTCAGTTGTTTTGCTTAGTGTTTTTTTTTTTTTTTTTCATTTGTTTGTTGGCAACATGAACCATTTACAGGAAGTCTATACCATTAACTCCACCATCTGAACTGACTCTTATTTGTTGACTGATGTCCTCCCCCCTGCAGGAGTTCTTCTACGAAATCAAATATGCCGAGCTCAGCAAGAAGACCCTGGAGGTAACGGTGTGGGATTATGACATCGGAAAGTCCAACGATTTCATAGGTGGGCCCGCTCTCGGGTGTCTGTTGTGTTTCTTTGCACCTGTCTGTGTGTAGCCTTAAGCCAGCCTGAGAAAAGTAATTGCACCAAATGTGTGCTTATATGTGTGAGCACAGCCACTGAAAACCATAATGTTTCATTGAAAGGCCATCTACAAAGCAGAAGCAGTCCACCAACTGGTGCAGGTGCATCTTTTTCTATTGTCTTTGTGGAAAGCAGTCAGGAGCTAGCAGCTCAGTGAGACAGTCTAGTGAGGTTTCCTTTCCCTGCTGGTGCTTGTCTGCTTCCTCTAATGGAAGCAATGTTCTCCTGGGGACTCTGTTTACAACACCCTGAGCCCACAGGCAGCTTCCATCTGTCCCGCTGCTCTGACCTGGTCCAGGCCTGGGTCGATGACTTGCAACCTCCCATCAGGACACTTCTCCAGGCAAGCACCTGCTGGCTGGCTGTCAGTGACAGGCCGCTGACACACTGTCCTCTGCCAGACAGCCGGGGGGACAGCACTGGCTGCTTAATTAAAGAGAAAGTGTGATCAGAGCAAATAAGAAAAAAAAAACCTTCATCTTTCATGTACAGGCAATTTCACTCATTCCCAACCACACAAGACGTGTTGGGCTGTCTCTCTGTACGTTCCCCTTTAAGGACATGTGGAGTTTAAACACGACACAGCCCAGAGAGCCTCTGCGTATGGATGTGCTCATTTTATCTGGAGCCGAAGCCCAGCACTGCATCTCTCCAGGGTGGAGACTCGTCATATGCGGCAGACTGTGGCATTAGGAAAACTCAATTAATGAAAGTAAAGGGGCAGAAAGGATTGAGTGCACCATTCCCCTGGGGGTAGAGGTTGGAGGGTTATTCTAAGCTTACTAGACATAATCGTGCAGCCAACTGATTGCACCCTCTCCAGTCCACTGACTCCTTCCAGCACACTGGTCTAGAAAATATAAGATGAAATATATAGTGTATCGTAAACCCCGGTTCAGGGGTCAGTTGCTTCCTCCGAAGCAAAAACTCCACATTTGATCTTTCTTATCTCATGTTTCCACATCATCGTGTCTTCATGTATTGATGAGTCTTCCCTCTCCCTGTCCCCCGCAGGTGGAGTTTCCCTCGGGATTAATGCCAATGGGGAGAGGCTGAAACACTGGTTCGACTGTCTCAAAAATAAGGACAAGAAAATCGAGCGCTGGCACACGCTGACCAATGAACTGCCTGGATCTGTGTTCAGCGACTGAAGACCCAGCCCCAACCCTATCCCCACCTTTGTGGCTAAAAGCCCCTCCTACCTGACCTGGGTGTGGCCCAGCCTTGATTGACAGATACTCTCCTGCAATTTCTCAGTTTGGAGGCGGGCACCAGACCTGCCTCATTTCACATTCCCAAGGTTTTCTCTCTACCTTTCGTTGGTGTTGAGCTCTTACGGGTTCTACTTGATACTGTGATGTAGCTTGTGGGTCTATCAAGGCTATGGGTCTGTCCCTCTGTTCTGACTCAAGAAGCTGTTTTCCTCTCCCTGTTAAAAATTGCAAGGTATGCTGTCGAATGGCATATAGTTGATGTGGTTCCCCAGTGTTGTTCTAAATCATAAAAATTTGCCATTTGACCAGAGGAGGTTGGCAGTGTATCCCACAATGCCATGCGTGCAAAGAATATCAGTATTTTTCAAATCCCACAGTGCACAATCCCCCACGTCAATGAGTGAAGTGGAGCCCTGACATTCAGCTTTAAAGTATCCAGTAGGTACGCATCCAAAGTAATGAAGAGTGAGCAAGTGATTCTTTGCCTGGCTCTGAGCTTGTATGCATTTATTGTTTCCATCTGCAGTAACAGAAATAAAGACTGAAAAATGATGTATATTTGTGAACCAAACAAAATCACAGAGGCTTTTAAACACAAATGAGAACATGTCTAAGAATGCAGTAGAAGTTTTTCAATAAATCTTTCTGAAATGTTGACAGGTAAATAATATTGTAGGTGGAATCAGGAGGTTATCAAAACACAGTGATGGCCTAAACCCACAGCTATGCACGCAAGGCATAGTGGAATGTCAGCCAACACTCCTTTGTGGTCTGCCCAAGATAACACTCATACACACACACACACACACACACACCCTGATTGGTGGTCAAACATTCTGAAGTAAGACTTTACGATGCTTTTATAGCTTTTAAGCTCTATTGTTGTAGTGTATTTATTGTTTATCTTTGTTTATTTTCTGTGTAGTGCATCATGTAAAACATCCCAGTCAGTTTATCAAGTGAATGTACAGAGATCAGAGATCCCTTACTCCAGGGGGAAACCTCTGAGAATGTGCACCTAAGTGCTGTATGAGGCAGACACCGAGTACACAGTTCAGTCAGCCATTTCAGGGTTTGATAACAAGCAGGGCGACATTTAAGTATGTAGTACAGTATAGGCAAATGTGTGACTGACCTTTTAAAATGTATAAGAAACCTTAATGGCTTCATGTGATGCTCAGAAACTACATGCCCTGCAGTCTCAAGCAATTGTTAGAAACCAAAATATGATTTTGTTTGTTTCATCCTTTCCAAGAGTACATTTAAGAGAGACGTTGAAGACAAGGTCTTTAAGTAACGCATTTAAGCTTCGGCATTGCCCTCAGATAAGCCCTAAATTATTTCCCAGATTTTAATAATCAAGACAAGATCACATCATATTTTCATGTAAGTGCTGTGGTTTATGGCTGGAATATACAACAGCCTTTAAGGTATGTGGTAATTTAATACAGAGAAGAATGTCATACTCTATGAACCCTGACACTAGGATGACAATTGGAATCTTTTTGGAATGTGAAGTCATAGCTGTTATTGGAATTTTTTAGTCCCATGATTTCTATTTATTTGTATTATGAATTTTGTAAGTGAATTCTTTAGGAGCTCTTTCAGTTACCTCTGCTATCTCACACCAGGACTGTGGTAGGTGAGACTGTACTTTTGAGGTGGATATTTTTAAGCAGACATGTCAGTAGCTCCACCTCTTCTCCCCTGCCTATCACTATGGTCAAGGACTCCACCCAGCCCACAACCACCTCCATCAGTCCCACTTACATCCAGCAGGAGATGTCATTCAAGCCAGCTCACTTAGGCAGGGTCTCTCTCTCGCTCCCTCTCTCTCTCTCTCTCGCTGCCACACTTGTGACATTTTTTGCAATCTGTTTGCCTTTGTACTCAACCTCTATATTTATGAAAAAAAAAATGCATGCGGATGTTCTCGGTTTGTCATGAACTGACTTTGCTAAATGTTTGATACTGCTGTTTTTTTCTGTGAAGAAAAAAAAAACTACTCTGGATGCTACAAGAATGTCAGTCTTTCTTCTCAGACAAACTTTTTGTACCTCTGAACGCTATCGCATTGCCCGTCAGGCTGCTGTATTGACTGGAGATGTGACTGCATGTGTCAAAAAAAAAAAAAAATCTGTCTCTGTTTTGTTTTTTAACACTCAGGCGATTGTTTGCATATTCTGGTGGTTCTCCAAAACAGGATTAAAAAAAAAGAAAATGTTTACCAGTGTTTCACCTTACTCTTGCACCGAATGGCCGAATTATCGTGCCTTTTCTTTTGTAACTGTGTGTTTTTTGCACCGCTCACTTTACAGAGTTCCCTAGATCAATATTAGCTTTTAATATCTAAATGATACACATTTATATTCCTGTACGTTAACGTCCGATATTGTAGTTTGACCTGTGAGTACTTCCCACTTGATGACACGTCGCCAGTGTGTGGTTGCGCTGTGTGATGGTGATGGCAGAGGTGCAAGGCTGAGGTGAAAGGCTGTCCTGTAAAAAAAAAAAAAAAAGAAAAGAAAACAGGGCAGATCCCGGTTTCTGGTAGGAGCCTGGCCAAGAGGGCTGTGCAGGGACGGCTGGAGGTTCTGGTGACAGACATGCCAATCTACCATCAGGCTGGAATTCACAGCTTATGATCGCTTATGACCCACACGTGGCTTTTTTAAGATTAAAAGTTTCTTTTTATCATAGAGGCATATTGGATGTTTTTTGTGCTTTCATGTTTTGAAGTTTTTTTAGTTTTTTTTTTTTCCTCATCAGGTTCAGGTCCACATGTGCTGACTTGAAGTAAGCATCATGACATTTGAATTCAGATACACAAGATGAATAGAAATTAGGCCAGAGCCACGATATTTCAGAGAAAATATTTCGCAAAAGCAAAGATGGCTCTTTAGGCTTTGTTTACCTGATGCATCAGGAATAGAACTAAATGGATCGGGTCAAAAGGATCGATTTTGCTTACTCATTGAATCCATCTGAACAAAAAAGGAAGCACTCAGTAACAGCAGCTGTAGCAGGCTGTCCGAATACGCAACCTACAAATCTTTTGCCGTTTTATTTAGGTTCTGAAAAATAATCTGGAATGTTGCTTTTTCTTATTTAATGTGCTTATTGTTAATGCGTTATTTCTGCTTTGCATAACAGATGTGATTAATACTTTCCTTCACAGTGTAAAGAGGTTTTGTGCATTAAGATGTTTCAGTATTTATATGAATTTATTTTTTCTCAAGCACAAGTGGATTGGTGCACAGATTAAGTTTATTTATATATTATTCAAGCTCTGCTGTGAAATGTCAAAAAGTAACCTAAAGTGAACACGTGCACTATCAGAAACCGGAATTTTGCTTTGTTTTGTTTTATTTGGTCCTTTTTTGAAAATGTTTGAGTATTATATCCAAAGTGTGTTTTTTACTATGGCGAATGGTGTGCTATTTGTATGTATAAAACTGGAAACCCACATTCAATAAAGTAGAGAACCAACCGTGGCAAGTTTTATTTCAAGTATGTGAACATAGCAGTCATTTTTATGGCATTTGAATCAATCCACAGTACAAGAAGAGCTAAATGTTCATATTTGACTAAGGTGAATGGAATGTTAAAAGGCAGCTCAAGGCATGAGAGTATGCCTATTATTCGTCTGCCCTGGAATAGTGAAATCATGAGCAGGTTAGGGGGTGTCCATGCCAGTGTTATGGAGAGGAATGTGAGTCAATTGGTGCCTCCTGCCCAGTCCTCCTGCATCGCCCCTTACCCAACCTGGCCATCAGAGTTAATGAAATCCCACTCCATGAGCTTGTTTAAAAGTGGCTGTTTTGTACGATCAATCCTCTTGTCTTAACTGGATTATCGTGGTTTAGCACGGCGGCTGTCACTTCATAATCATCCAGGGAGCGCACACATTCATCTCAGATTAAAAAGTTTTGCTGATCTCCAGGACCCCTCCAGGCTCTGAACTTATCTCCCCAGTCTTTTTGGCCTCTGTTCAGTCCAACCACTCAGTGCTTTATCCGAGTGACAGATTCTGGCCCCTGTTCAGGCTAACCACTCTGTGCTTTATCTCAGTGACACATTCCAATCCATTCTTACACAATGGTGTGGATGCAGCTGTTGCTGAAATTGACAAAAAAAAGTTATTTTAAAAGAATGCAAAACTTGTTCATGTTGGTTATCTGTAGTTCATGTAGGGACAAATTGTGTTGTGGTTAGACTGAAGAGAGACCTAATCCTCACTCTGACAACAGAGATTTGCTTTGACTTGCCAGGGCTATGGGCATTGCTAGAATGGCTGTTGTTGATGTTCAGTCAACTATTCAGACTTCTCTCAGCACACACATTTTTAACAAAGGAAATTTTAAGGACTTGACCCCAATGCATGAGTCGGGTAACATTGATTAACAACACTGCTGATGCCACCTGCCAGGACTGTAAATGTTTGAGAAGTATGTCTGCCGCACACCTCACATTTTCACATGGAAAGATCTCTCTCTTGGCTCCAGGCTGTGTTGAATAATCATATTAAACCATTTCCCTTCAGAATATTTTCTCTGTTGAACAATTTACTGAGAAGTGGAGGGAAGATGCAGAGGTTACAGTTATGAATGAAGAAGTCTCTCAGGGAGAAACGTCTCAGGGTTATGGTCAAAGAGAGCAGTGAGTTATGCGTATATTAGGTAGGCACTTGCCATCTTAGCGTTAGTGAAGGGTTATTTACGTTACACTACATTACATTTTTGCTCAGTAGACACTATTACTCACAACAGCTTGCAAAGCCTATGGTTTTAACACGATATTCCTTTAATGTTGCTGGGGTATTTACAGTGGCATTTCAGATTAAGTACCTTTTCTAAGGGCACAACAGCATTGCCCCACCTGGGAATTAAAATAGCAGCCTTGGGGTTACAAGCCTTCTGCTTCTTACCACTATATCACACTGAAGAGAGGCATTACTTTAGGCATTTCCCTTGTGTTTCCATTTGCTCATCCCCAGCCTTGACCTGTTCCACATATCTGCCCCATGAATCTTACCCTGCTTCAGGACCCTGCCAATGTTTTTAGCATTATATTGACTGGTCTATGGGGGGCAGTAAGCTCTTTAGGATTACCACCCCACAAACAACTGATAATGCCAGATCAACACAGATTGCATGTATTTCTGGTTTGGTAAGACACCCCCCGCGTTGGTTAAGACAAGGGGAGGGATATGACTTCGTCAAGAGTAATTCTCTAGCCCCTATATAAGGGGGCTTCTTTGCCGTCACTCACCCACTGTATGCTTTTAGGTGCTGCCGCTGCCTCTCTCTCGCTCTCCCTCCATCCGTTCACATGCACAGGGTCCTCAATATTAGCTCCATGGCGCCCCCTGTGGTGAACAGCACTCCAGGCCCCTTCGATGGCCCGCAGTGGCCCCATCAGGCCCCTCGCACCACCTACCTGATGGTGGCCGTCCTGATGGGCATGGTGGTGGTGCTGGCATCCTTCGTCAATGGCCTGGTCATCCTGGTCTCGCTGCAGTACAAGAAGCTACGGTCGCCGCTCAATTACATCCTGGTCAACCTGGCCATAGCCGACCTCCTGGTCACGTTCTGCGGCAGCACGGTCAGCTTCTCCAACAACATCAACGGCTACTTCATCTTCGGCAAGTCCGTGTGCGAGTTTGAAGGCTTCATGGTCTCCCTCACTGGTAGGTCATCCTCACGATAGGAGAGAGAGAATGGCATGCTCAAAGGATGAAACTCACAACATTTTCAATGAGACTTTGTGGGGTACTTAAATCTAGAGTGAGAGTATTTGTAGTCTAGTAAAGCTTGTCACACACTGTTTAGACATGTCATCTTTTTGTTTCTTTTTTATTTTGTGCATATAGTTTGAATGGTTTCTCAGATGTGTTTGATCTTAAATGCCTTCCTCAGTGTTCATCCCCATGATAAGCGCATTGATGTATGAGCATTGAAATGATGCCTTCTGAGTATGACACAAAATGTAACAAATTGTAGGGTGACTAAGAAAGGCACAAAATCACCTTCATAATAGCAATGGGTACATTTTTTGATGGTGAGATATAGGAACATGGTTCTCTTCGTATCTTGCTACTGTTTAAGGTCTGCAGTAATCTGCTTACACTATTGTTGCTAACATTTGATGTTCGCCTAGCATTTCCATCAAACTGGTTCTCAAGTGTTTTTCTGTTATGTTCTGTGTAACAGAATTTTTATTTTTAAAATTTGCAAAGGTGCATTATGAACAAAACATCACATCTGGAATCACATATATAATGATTTATCTTAAGTTGTAAAGTGTGTAACATGTGCAGTCATTTTTCAGGTATCGTTGGTCTCTGGTCACTAGCTATCTTGGCTTTTGAGCGTTACATTGTTGTCTGCAAGCCAATGGGGGACTTCCGTTTCCAGCAAAGGCACGCTGTGATTGGATGCCTTTTTACATGGGTGTGGTCCCTCATCTGGACCGCTCCACCACTTTTTGGATGGTGCAGCTATGTTCCAGAAGGTAAAACAAGAAACAAAATGATTGTTTTTGAGATGCACATTCAAATTCTATACCTCACCGAAGGAGTATTCCACATATAACAAATGTTTTGCATCTCTGCAGGACTAAGGACATCCTGTGGACCAAACTGGTACACAGGTGGTGCCAACAACAACTCTTACATCATGATGCTCTATATCACCTGCTTTCTCATGCCTCTCAGCATTATCATCTTCTCCTATACCACCCTGGTGTTTACGCTCAGAGCAGTGAGTGCTCCCCCTCACCCTATCAAAGCATGTTGAAAAGATAAAGGTTTAGCCAAGGACAGAAGTTTGACTAAATAAAATACATGCCATGCTTTAGAGTTGGAGAGCCCTGAATGATTAGTCCACCATATGAATTCCAGTGATAACTTGTTTTAGTATGCACGGTTTGGCAAAGTGTCAGATTTTATCAGTGGCAGATAGTGCTGAATCTCCACACACACTGAACATCTAAATGGGTGTGAAAGAGTTTTATTCTAATTTTCATGGGCATCTCCACTCTCCCAGATAGCAGCTCAACAGAAGGAGTCGGAGACCACCCAGCGGGCGGAGAGAGAGGTGACCCGCATGGTGATCGCCATGGTGCTGGCCTTCCTTATCTGCTGGTGCCCTTACACCACCTTTGCCTTAGTGGTGGCCATCGACAAGGACATAAAGATCAGCCCTACGCTGGCCTCCATGCCTGCTTACTTTTCCAAGACAGCCACCATTTACAACCCCATCATCTATGTCTTCATGAACAAGCAGGTACTGAACTCACAGATGTGCAATTACTAGATTGCAGCAGTCAATCTAATGCTATTTCACACAGCTCTATCTACTGTTTTGGTTCTCTATTGGACCTAATTCTGTATCTGTTGTTTAATCATATATACTTGGATGCACTTCAGAATTGTATTGTATATGACAGAAATAGGGCTAACATGTATTATAGGGGATAAGCCTTCAAAAGCTAACTGTTTATTGTTAATGCTCTCATTATGTTATTTTTTACGATTCAAAAGGGTATTAAAGGGATTTTGGCATTATGACAATTGTTCTCCCACGGTGGTCTTGCAATCTACAATGATTCTTTGCCTCTTAGCAATCCTGATTAGAAATGCTTTTTGTCATTTTGGTTCCCAAAAGCTTCTGTTAATTGTTATGGAGATTATTACTGAATTTCCTTTCTTATTAATTTCATCCCAAAGTGTGGTAAGGTAATTCAAGTTCATATTGTATTTCACATGCTGTTCTCCATCTTCTGGTTCATTTTTGGCTAGTAACTTTCACTTGTATCTTGTACCTGTCGTGACAGTTTCGAAACTGCATGCTGACAATGATGTGCTGTGGGCGCAATCCTTTTGGGACGGTGGAGGACACCTCAACATCGGGGTCCTCTACTGGCAAGACTGAAGTCTCTTCAATCTCAGCAGGTGCTAGCAAGGTCAGCCCAGCCTAGTGCACAAAATCAAAATGGCCACCTACTGAAGGACTTCATCTGCTCCAGAACAGCCCCTGGGATGGGGGCTTGCAAGTTGTAGCACCATTCACAACCAACACCGATTCCAACCCGTAAGGACAGTAATATTCTCAGGTGCATGTCAGTAAAACCTAAAAGCTATTCCAACGGTCAATTACATATTATGCTGTATCATGGTCCCATGTAGCAAAATTTGACTTAGAAAAAGCTGATGAAACCATGTTCCCTTATGAGACTTAAAGGCCACAAAGGCCTCTTCTCTGAAAAATAACCAGCTATTTACCTTATAGTTATGTCATCTTGGATCGATATTCAATTTAATTTGTCTTCTGGGAGAAATTCCACTGGCATTGAAAAGATTATTTATGTATGTATGTTTCAAAGAAAGAGTTTTTGTATCAGGCAGACACCAAATGAAACCTTTGCAAGGCTGTTCTTTGGTGTATCAAATGAAATGCTCTTCCCGGGCTTTATTTTCGCATAGAACCCTTTGGTGCCCCTTAGCCATGTGCATTGTCATCTCTGTCTGTGGGGTAAATGGCATTGGTGTATAAACACCTACAGCAATCTGTGATCAAAAAACTTTCTTTTGGAGAATGAGTCACACTGTTTTTGTGTCTGATTGCAGATCATTAAAAGGTGAGCTTGTTTACATCAGCTCCCTCAGTACCACAAGAACGGTTGAATTTTTAACACGGAGCATGACCTCGCATGACTGGCTAGAAATGAAAGAAAGATAATGAAATCTTTGGGCAAAACATCAGTTGTCAAGTGTCGAGCGTCGAGTGTCAGAGTCAGCGATGTAAGCTCCTGCTGTATTAGATGAATAATCACACCTCCAAAATATTGCACTAAAAAGAATGCTGGGGAGAATTACTGGATTCTGATTAAATACAAAACCAGAATACAAATGATGATGGAAGCAGGAAACAGTAATTGCTGCTCCATTGTCATATTTAGGGGTATAATCTCCCTGGCATATTAACCTTTGAATCGACAAAAACAAATATTTCAATTTGTGTCATACACAACTAATCCATATCTCTATTTAGTGCAGAGTGTTCATGCAAAATAAACACTGCCGCAAGCAATTTCTGGCGAGTGTTTTCACAGGCTGCCCATCCAGGAAGCTATGATTTAAAGACCACCCTGAGATATATCCTGGAGAGTATACCACCTGTCTGCGAAAGAGAACACTGAGCTATGCTTTGTTAGATGAGGGTGTTGGATCTTTATAGCAGAGGACTCTCTTCATATCTGACAGGCTTTATGACTTTGATTTTATTAAACAAGAAAATGAGAGCTCACTTAAAGTAATTATGTCACAGGACCTTGAAAAAAATCCATAGATACCAGCCAAAGATGGTTCTCTTTAATTGCTGAGCATGGAAAAGCAGCCATAAATCTGTTATTTTCATTATTTTATTATTTTTTATGAGCAGTAAGATTTGAGTGCATCAGACATCAGACATACATCAAGGTTACTGAATTAAATTACAAATACCAACTGGACCTTCTAAAAGAATCACACAGCTAATATCCTATAGTAAATAAGCAATGTATTGAGGCCAAGAGGTTGCTCAAAACGATATGAGGACTTAATTCATCATATTATGCCTATAGTGCAGAATTTAAGGTAGTATTCATTACATTATGTGCACATAATCTATGATACCATATATGTGTTGGTGTGACCCAAATATGTTGATGGTTTCTCTAGTGTTCTGTGAACATTTTAAAAGTAACAGTCTCAGATGATGAGTGACACAGATTTGAGTAATTGCATTTTATTTTGAATATTTATTTTCACACTTCAACTTTCCATAAAAAAATCTATCACTATGCATGTTTGTTTTTCCTTTCTTTTCCTTTAATAAATGAATAATGTCCAATGTTCGTGAAAGCACATATTTTCTCTCAAGTGTTCATTACACAGACATTAGAGAGCACAAAGAACAAATATTTATCAACCGAGGCCAAAACTGTCAGGCAAATTGAAACTAAACCAACCTCATACATTGCAACCAAAACACTCACTCTGATAATTAGTTAATAGATTGATCAATGGTATCTAAGTGGAGATGAATTCATGTAGAGTTTGTTAAAGTCACCATAGATTAGCATCATATCTGTTACTTTAATAGGGTCAGTTTTGGAGCTATAATAACAGTGACAGAACAGAACTTTCTAAAACCAAGAGTGGAAGAGTCAATATCAGGATCCTAGAGAAGGGAGCAAAGTATAGCTGATTTTAAAGGACAGTCCCAGTAACACCAGAGCTTTGAACTATGAAGAGTATCATTAGACACAATTCTGAGCTCTTGAGCAGCACTGTGATACGACAACCAAGAGAAAAAGATGAAGGGTTCATATTCATCAGTGTCAGTTCACTCATCAGTCTAATGATCATAGTATTCAAATTCTGGGATATTACCACAAACTGTCACATACTTAGATCACGAAGTGGAATCTGAGCTCTGAACCTAGCTGTCTCACTAGTTGAAAATACCTTACTTAAGACAGGTGAAGAGTTAAGGTTTGTATATGGTGAGAGATTTATTTTATTGTCACAGCTATTGAAAGGATTCTGGAGTAGGTACTATATGCTGAGCTGAGAGTGGGAGAGAGCTAAGATGTGGCATTTTTGACAGCATCATTAAATTTCAGCAACCAGTCTTTCATTAAGACAGTAATGTATGTAATTTAAAGGCCCTCCATTTCCTTTTCTCCATTATGACAAATTTTGCCAAATTACCTGGGGGTACTTTCCAGTAGAGAAACTGATTTGGTTTAAGTGGAGCTATACAATCAATCGACAAAGGGAGCTAAACAAAATGAAAGCCAGCTGGAAAGTCATTGAATTTGATCGGGATGGGGAGCAAGAAACACATTTAAAAGGCTGTCAGCAGCAGAGAAAGTCATATTGTGAGGCTGCACAGCAAGTTGTACTTTTAGAAGGCATGGGCAGCTGTACATCCAAGATAATTCCAAGGTGGTGTTTGACTGTAATATCCTTATTTCCAAGACGACTGAAGCAGTCACGCAAAAAAATAACATCTACATCTATGACCTAGGATAGATGGGTTGTTGCAATATGCGGAACAAAGAAAAGGAACACTGCAAAAGACACCTAGCAAATCAGAAACACCATCAGCATGAAGATTGCTTCCTCCAAGTACAGCACACAAGTACCACTGAAGAAAAATCAATAAACTCTGTCATGAAGGATTTGGTTTAAGTGATTGACAGACAATAGCAAAAAAATGCACAGTTAGTTGCCTTGCCTCTATTGTACATTGTTCTTAAGAATGTGAGAAAAATTCTGAAGAGCTGTACATTTTAGGCAGTGTCACAAGATAGTGGGTCCCACACAGCCAAGGGAGGAGTCCAAAATATGGTGCAATGCTGGTGTTTATATATACATACAGTGGGGGGGGGCGTACATACAAACTGATACACATGGTGTCAAATCAGACTAATAATGGTCAGCAAGAACAACAACACACACAAAAACTACAAAAACTACACAAAAACTATTGCACTCTCAGGGCCCAACTCTCACCTTACAGGTTAACCCCGACTGGAACATACCACCTCTCAAACAGGGACATCACATCAATTTGATACTCCACAGCAATACTTTAGAGAACACATAAAACAGTCTCATTTAAATCCGGACACGTGATACACAGATTACGATTTAATTATCAGTGCGTTAAGCAGTCCCCACAGGTGCGTTGATTGTCTCACCCAACATCTATGACAGGGGTACGTGAACAGGTACTGTACGTGCCTTTTCCCTATAACCCTACAGGCTGCAGTGGTCCACCGCCAGGTACATTACCTGCTTCCACTGTTAATGTCTCAGATGCAGTATACCCTACCCAGCCACTCAAAATGAGAATAGTGAAAGTCACACCAATGTGCAGACCTTAATGACGGATTGAATGAACCGACGTGATGTAAAGGGACATGCACTTTTCTCGTTAAATGGTTGAAAGCCGGCATTTCAATTTGTACACAGAAAATGTCCGCACTGATTCAGCAAATGTCACTTACATTTACATTTATTTATTTAGCAGACGCTTTTATCCAAAGCGACTTACAAAAGTGCATACAGCAAGTATAGCGACAGTACGGGGACAGGATGTGTACAGTTCCACAATGAGACAGTTCTCAGCTGAGAGCAGCGTCTGTTTGAGGACACAGTACTATCAGATTTGTACAATTACAGCCTATAGGGCAACTAATACGATACACTTTCAAATGGCGGACTTCGACAACTTCAAATGGCGCAATGAGTGTCAGGGTAAAGGCGGCAACAAGAGACAATTTAAAAGCACAATTTAAAAAGCACAGCAATTTACGACAGCACTGATGGGCGGGGGGGCAGCAATTGTGTGCTGGGTCAGTCCAGGTAGAGTCTGAAGAGGTGTGTCTTCAGGCCCCGTCTGAAGGACTGGGGTGAAGAAGCTGTCCATAGCGAGACCGGGAGTTCATTCCACCACTGGGGAGCGATGTAGGTGAAACGCCGATGTCCGGCAGAACGAGCACCTCCTGCCTTGACCATGCAAGGAGCGAGGCGTCCAGTTGCTGCTGAGCGCAGGGGTCGGGCTGGTGTGTAGGGCTGGATGAGTTCTTGGAGGTAGGCAGGGGCTGTCCTGTTGATTGCAGAGAAGGCGAGGGTCAGGGTCTTGAATCTGATCCTGGCAGCGACAGGAAGCCAGTGGAGGGATTTCAGCAGGGGAGTAACATGGGAGAATTTGGGGAGGTTGAAGATCAGTCGGGCAGCTGCATTCTGGATGAGCTGGAGAGGCTGGGTGGTGCATGCTGGGAGACCTGCAAGGAGAGCGTTGCAGTAGTCCAGTCGAGGGAGAACTGTGGCCTGGATAAGGAGCTGCGTCGCGTATGTTGTCAGGAACGGACGAATCCTCCTGATGTTGTGGAGGAGGAATCGGCAGGCCCGTGACGTGCGAGCAATGTACTCCTTGAAGTCCAGGTTACTGTCGAGGGTGATGCCCAAGCTCTTTGCTGACCGAGAGGATGGTATTGTGGTGCCATCGACGGTGATGGAGAGGTCATGCAGGGGGGGAGGGCCGGCTGGGATGAAGAGGAGTTCCGTTTTACTGAGGTTCAGCTTCAGGTGGTGGGATGTCATCCATTTGGAGATGTCAGCCAGGCATGCAGAGAGTCTTTCGTTGACCTGGGGGGTAGAGGGAGGGAAAGAGAAAAAGAGTTGGATGTCGTCAGCATAGCAGTGATAGGAGAAGCCATGTGATTTGATAACTGAGCCAAGAGAGTTAATATAAATTGAGAAGAGTAGGGGTCCCAGTACTGAACCCTGTGGAACTCCTGTAGTGAGGGGGGTGGGTGCAGAGGTGGAGCCTTTCCAGTAGATCTGGGAAAATCTACCAGTCAGGTAGGACGTGAACCAGGAGAGGGCAGTTCCAGAGATGCCCATCTCAGACAGCTTTGATAATAGTGTCTTCAAATGTGCAATCATGCTGTGAATAGAACACAACAAGCCAGCGACGAAATCCCCAGGACAATGTATGTTTTACCACATTTTGTCAGACTGAACAGTTCGGTCCATGTGAGGAAGATGTTAAAATAAAACGTGGTACTTCAGTGCGATGCCAGCGCAACGCTGCATCGCCACAGACAAGTTACTCACATCCAAGTCCTTTCCAAGTGTGGAAAGAACTCCTTGGTCAGCCTCACTTAAGACTCCTAAATAGCTTTTCAAAATCTACAATGATGCCAAAGGGTGTCTGTAGAAATGCGGTGAGACAGTGTGACATTAGCCCCCCCAGCATGTTCTTACGTTACCATTCACACGTCTCATTGTTTCCCGCATGCGATACGACGTTTCTGTTTGGTATGTTGGTTTCAGTCTTTCCTGCAAAGATTTACATGGCCCCAGTGTGCCTCCCACACAGTTTGATGAGCACCTACTCAAGCCCCTTGTCAAAACGCTATCCTGGGCGGGTTGTTGTATTACAATGTTGTTGTATTGTTGTATTGATAATACTTGTATTATCAAATCATGCTGTGCAAAGTCCCTTTTCTGAAAACCCCTCAAAACACTGATTTTCCCATCCTGAAAACTCCACCCAGTCTGCACCCACCATTTCCCACTGTAAGGGAGCCATTCACACATACTTTCAAAGTGCAGGTGAGAAAGCAACCAGGAGCAAACAAATGAAAGGATATAGGTTTCGTGTTCTCGCTCTCTTTAATATGCATCAGGGAAAGACTTTCGTTATAAACAATTCATGCAGAGCTAGGTTATCCCTGGGCTCTTGCGCTACTATGAAGGGCTGAATCAATACATTATTTGTGATTCTAGAGACAAAACGTGTAGCTATAGTAAACTGTAGCTACATATATATCAAAACCATGTTATAAGCAGGAGTCAGTTTTTCAAATGAAATAAACACAGCTGTTTAGTCTGGTCTTAGAATGTGTGCAATTTTAACTCTGTACACAAGATGGCACTGTGGTATTATACATGAAAGGCCTCGCAAAATAGGCGTGAAGGAGGCATTTTGATAAACAAAGGGTTGGGTGTGTTGGCTTTGTCCGAGTGGTATAGGTATTATTTCTTTCTGTTTTTACTGAGTTAACTGATACAGCCATGCCTATTTTTTTTTCAAAATCAAAGTTAAATGGAATGAATGAATTTGAATTTGTAATGCATATCTCGATTAGTAATTCCTAAGCTGTTTAAACCAATGGAAAATATTTGCATACTACACTCTTTTAAACTATAGGTTTAACACTGACGCTTGATGGTGTACAGTAAGTTGCTATAATATGCCCCACAGCAGTTCCTCAGAATAATGCTGTAATTTTCACCTCAGTGTAGCAGTCAGATAATTTATTGATAATCTACTGTATGTGGTTAAATGTGCTCTCTGCCTTGTAAATGTACACTTTGCGTATCTAAATCAATACAATTAAAAACAAATTCTCTGACTAGGCATTGAATCTTATGTCTTTTCTTCTGCTGCTCCAATGATAATCTGAATAAAAGTTAGGGTTAGGGTTAAGGTTAGAGTTAGGTATTACCAGACCCACACTTTTTCTGCAGTTACCTGTTAGATATGAAATCTAGAGAGAGGGATGGGTTTGTCAATTCCAGACTGTACATGTATGCAGTTACATTACATTCTCTCCAGTATTCTGAGCAAAACAGTAAATTTGAACAGTGCTTAACTCAGCTTTTCAAAAAACCAAAGACCAAAGTCAAAATATCTCCTTGTATGTTATTTATCATGAAATGTACAACAGCAATGCATTTTGCAACTGTCACATTATGCTTCATAACCAAAATGCAATTTTCAATTTGGCATTTCGCAGATGCTTTTAAACCAAAGCGACTTACAATTAGTGCATCAAACAGGTTTAGCTGACTTCCTCATAGGCAAAAGATCGCAGTAGGAATGCAAATTAATTATTTACAGTACCATGCTCCTGTATGTCCTGCAACAATAAAACAGAAATCTGCAAACAAAACCTGCAACATAGAGACAGGGTTAGTACAGAAGGTTTTTTTTTTAATAGAAACCTAACAGAAAGGTTACACAATAGGAGACAGGTGGATTCTGAAAAGGTGGGTTTTCAGGCTCCTGCGGAAGATGGTGAGTGATTCTGCCGTTCTGGCTGGGTGAGGAAGGTCATTCCACCACCGTGGAACGAGGGCAGAAAAAAGATGTGCCTGATTGGAACGGCTGCCAGGTTCCCGAAGTGAGGGGACCGCCAGCTGCCCAGAGGAGGCTGAGCGGAGAGATCTAGTTGGAGTGTATGGAGTGATCAGAGACTGAAGGTAGGACGGAGCAGAGCCTCTTGTGACCTGGTAAGCCAGTACCAGTGTCGTAACCTGGATGTAGGCTGCTACCGGAAGCCAGTGAAGTGCAGTGAGTAGCGGAGTGACATGAGAGTGTTTTGGGAGGTTGAATACCAGGCATGCAGCAGCATTCTCAACCAGCTGAAGTGGCCTGATAGCACAGGCCGTAAGCCAGCCAGTAAGCTGTTGCAGTAGTCAAGGCAGGAGATGACTAGTGCTTGAACTAGGAGCTGGGTTGCTTGTTGGGTAAGAAAAGGGCGGCTCCTCCTGATGTTGTAGAGGGAGAATCTGCAGGACTGGATGACCGCCATGATGTGACTTGAGAAGGTTAACTGGTCATCCAGGGTCACACCCAGGTTTTTAGCTGACCTGGAGGGAGGTCACAGAACCCTCAATGGTGATCGGAGCATCGATCATTGGGGAGTTCTTTGCTGAAAAAAAGAGAAGCTCAGTCTTCTCCAGATTGAGCTTAAGATGGTCAGTGGACATCCAGAAGGCGATGTCAGCTAGGCAGGCTGCAATGCGTGGCTGGACCTGAGAGTCGGAAGGGGAGAAAGAGAAGAACAACTGTGACATCTGCGTAGCAGTGGTAGGAAAGACAATAGGCAGAGATTATTATTAAAATAGACACAAGTGGATTTTATTATAACTGCTAAGCCTCTCATCTCACATCTCACATCTGACAAGCATTTAAGAACATATTGTGAATAACAACCTGAAAGGTCACCACAAATTACAAGTGGTCTGCATAACTGAAACTGATGTTAGCTAACTTCAAATTATTATTATTATTATTATTATTACTATTATTATTATTTTACTTTTCGTAACAGCTATTTTCATTGGAGGCTCTGCCTCCCCTGCCGCCCCTGACCGCACATCCCTGATATGTAGTGACCTGTATACTGCATAGTATCCATACAGTGCCAATATCCAGTATACTATATATACTGTAGCAAATAATATCACAGTGTTACAGTAGTTTTAGTCTACTATAGTGTTATCCTCATAATATCTACAATGATTTAAGAATATTCACACAGAAACCATAATTGGGCAGATCCCTGACAATTAAAATGCAACATTGTCAAATCCTACTTTGCTGAATTTGGGCGTATACAAAATGAAAAATACCTGGATGTAATAGTTGAACTAGGTAGCCAGTGAAAGCTACATGGCTTGAAAAATTGTTCTGAAACACTTTACATATTGTGCCAAAATGGTGAAAAAGGGCAAATAGGAGGCTGGCTTATGTAGCAAGTAAAGAGGACAAATCAAAAGATTTATAATGCCTTCATCAGATTATATTTAGAGAATTTTGTCCATTTCTGGGTGCTGCATAATAAAGGCAAAGGAAAAGTACAAAAAAGGACAACCAGACTACCTGAGCAAATCATTTATGCAGAGTAACAACTGGTATCTTCAGTCACACTAAAAGACTCATGGGTATCCGACTGAAGTTTTCAAACAGTCTAAAGCTGAGGATGGAACAGCAGCCAAAATATGTCCTTGCTGCTGCAGAAATGAAGCAAGAAGTGCAGTTCAATATAGAGGTTCAGAAAACAATTACACAAAGCATTGCACTAAGGCAACCAGAAGCTTTTTACAGGAGTCATATACACATAGTTGAACAAACAGCAAATCTAAAGAACTAGGTAAAGTGATGAAATTCAGAAGTAATTTCCAATCCACTTGTGTTAGTAATGTCTTTGTTGAGATACAATTGTTTCAGTTCATATATTTCGGGGTTCAGGCATTCCTGCAGTAAGCAGTAGGCATTCAAAGTTTTGAATATGTTGGTATCAGGGAAATACATTTCCATTTCATCTGAAAATTGGGGTTGGGGTTGGGCAGAGAAGGGAGATATAAAATGGGAGAGCTAGATGATCGAAAAGGTATTGAGAAGGTGAATCCAGGAAGACATCATGTAATTCAATGTAAATGTAATGTAATGTAGTGTGATAAAAAAGGGAGTTTAAGTCAACTGAACTCAGGAATCAGGATATCACTTTGCCTCTGAGGACATTCTTCTTTTGGCAGCTAGATGCAGTGTGAGGGTGTGGGATGTAGGAGTCTGCTGTCTCCCAGATGAGTTCTACGATTTTGAGAGGAGGCCAGATAAGGCAGTTGTTTTAGCGATGATGTGTAGTATTTAGGTGCAACAGGTTCAAATTCCAAATCCACACCGTCCTCTCCCATCTCCCAGTCTCCTCTCCCATCTCCCAGTCTCGCAAAACTTGTCAAACTGCGAATTCAAACTGCAGCTGAAGCTATGTTTTAGAAAACAAATAAACAATTTCAGCTGTTGCTGGCAACATCTGTGCACTTGTTCTGACCAACAATAAATATATTTTATTGTATATATAGGAACTCTTGGATTAACTGTCCCTCACCATGATCTATTAAATCTCAGACTGCACAAGTGATTCCCTGGACTCCACACTGTCACCATAAACGTGAGCACCACACTGTCCTAAGAAATATGTTAACATATTGTAACGCTTGCTTGGATTTGTGAAAAGACTTTTGTGGTTGTTATGTTGTGCTTTGTATTTAATACTTCTTTTTTTCTACTACTACAAGAACAACGGGTAATAATAATAATAATAATAATAATAATAACCATCATCATCAATACCATGTATGAAAAATGAAATTGAGCAGTTGAGCAATAAAATTAATATATTGATTTGAGATCATATTTGCACTGGTTTACCAATGTATGCATAGGTTTTAGCATATATTGGTCTGATGCTGGTATGATGGCTGGCTGGTGTATACATTCGTTTTAAATTGTAAAATCCTCTTCTTGTTTCACCTTCAGACTAATATCAAATTCCACTAATGATTCACCATAAAGGCATCTTACCCACTGGCACACAGTCTAGACACCTTTTTATCTATTCAGTGAGTTATGAGAACAGCAGCAGCTGACCTCATCAATGATGTAACATGCTGCTTGAGCTGCGCTATTGATTCTGCGTTGAGGTCCATGGTAACTGTAGTTTTTTCAGAGCTGTAGTTCTCATAGGTGAAATGGCTACCATTTCGCAAAGAGGAACCGTATTTTACATCTCCATCCTCACACTGGCACTGTGTTAATTTCATTCAGTGCTTCAAATGTGAAATTGTTATCTTGTGATAGGGACAATTTACAAAATAAATTGCGTATTTGTTTAAAGAGCTCTGTGTTGATGACAAGTATTCATTTCAAATCTTCTTCCAGAATTACACCAGAACAGAAATACAGTTCGGCTCACTTTCCACCACATGTTTTTGGCCTCAGAACACATTGACCGCGTTATTTTCCTGTCAGAAATGTTTGTTACTGTACATCTTCAAAAGCAGCAAAAGAAAGGAATATGCGACTAAACTTGTTAGTTTAGCAATTGTGCCTGCTACACAGTAACTATTTGTCAACCATTAATGAAGACCTCATTCTGCCTCTGGAAGGCTTGCACACACATTTGTATTTAACAGTCTGTTGCAAAAATTCAAGATTATAAGAATGTCCCTCTGTATAGCAGCATTTGATGAAATGCAACAAAATTTCATGCCCTGGGGCTTTGGAGAGTGCAGTAACATGCTAATGGACTGGTGGTAATATACCCCTCCCGTTGTATCATTGAGACCGGTATTTTTGTAAGTGATTACATCCAGATTTGAATTGACTGATGCTTCTTTCCCATTGAGAGGAATGGGGAATCAAGCATCCTTTCACACATAGCTTACCCTATCATTCAGCTTCAGACCTCCAGGAATGGTGGTAAACATGCTGGAAGTTATCAGTGAACACAGGCTCTTTAGGACCATGTTTCTCTTGAGGCCACAGCTGTGCCAGCATCAGTTTTGCCCTTATAAGACCTCAAAGGCCTTGTGGTCTTGCTGTGGCAGTGTGCTTTTGACAAACATTGTGTTATACTCCTGCTTCCTCTTCTCTCTTCATCATATGGGAGGTCATAGGTCACTTCTCTCATACCTGTACAGGGAAGACAGTAATAGTGGTACAATCATACAACCAGCATCTGCTGAGGGGTGGCTGTATGCTGTAGGTCTCACAGGACCAATACTGAGATCCAATGTCTCATATCAAAGTTAATATGAACAAACATGTTTGTAACCATTATCACGGCACAGAGGATACATAATTTGAGGACAAATTAAATGTTGGCTATCCCTGTATTACAGATTTTAAAGGCTTGTGGTAAGATCCAGTGAGATATTTAATGTATCTCATGATGCTTATGCAATAAACTATTCAGCGTTATTCTTGAGTCTTAAGCACAAGCACAAATACTGTCCCTTCCTCCTTATGTTTTATGAAGTAAATGGGAAGAAATGAACTCCACGTAACATTCTGGATATGCATTGGTAAACTCTCTAAATTTAAAAGCTCCTTGGAATTTTAAAATAAGTGGTGATATAAGCAACCCGCCACTGCAATAACAAGCATAACAACTGACTTGAAATGTGACAGGAAACAGGGAGATTCTATAAATAAAATAAATTGAACTGTCAGTATTTTAGATCATACTTTTCTCACATTCAACATAATGAATGAGGAGACTGGTGTTTTCTGGTCCTTGACAACACGTAATTCTAATGTGGCTGTGCCACACTACTGATTGAAGCAGCAAGGTGTAGTATAGGCCTAACTCCACTGTTGGGCTCCAATGAAATATTGCATGACAGTTCTTGTTTTTACTTCAGCTAATACAGATAGTACATGCGATGGTGTTTCATTTTTAAACAGGATGCAACCCCAGAAACAAATGCAACAGGTGAAAATGCATAGATTGTTAAGAATAGACTCTACAACATTACAGCTTTTTTAGACTCATGTTGATGGGTTCATGTTTCTTGGTGTGAAATGCCTGCATTTGTATTGCAGTAACATTTAACCTCCAGCAGATGGAGTAAAGAAAACACACCATGAGGTTGAAAGATTTTTTTTTTTGTTTGTTTTTGTTTTGAAAGTAATGAAAAAAATCTTAAATGTAAGTCATGTCTGATCTTGTAGTCATTCCCAGAAAACAAGTGTTCTTAAAACTGAAACATGCCTGTACTTGACAAAGGGAACCTATGGTCGAATGGGAAAGGTCTGGGAATATGCACAGTGTGTTCTATAAAGAAACAAAAATTCCAAAACATTTTCAAAAATAACTCTTCAACTGTCATAGTTTATGCATTAGGATTCATGCCCATGTATATTTTGTATTTTGCTATGCTAGTGTCACACCCCCTTTGGCAGATTTCCTTTGTCATAGATTCAGAAGATTTGTTGAAAAGAGCCATTCAAAAGATCTGTGGTTCAATATCCTTTTTTCTGTTATTTCTCTGACCTTAGCAGCCATCATAAGTTTAGAATAATATAAAAAATGTGATTTTGGAAAATGGCTTCAATTTTCAGTTTAGTTTGAAAGAGACTTTTCCTGACGAGCTCAGGCACCATGTGTTTCTAGTATGTTCTCTATGGCGCAAGACCCTTCCATCACAATGGTTTGTTGGATGTTTCAGGCTAAAAGCAACAACCTTCACTTCAAACACTGTATTTCAGTTAAATGATCCTGCTTACTCATACCTGCCCACTCACAAGAACTACTAAGTTCTTACATTGGAATGCCCAAAACAGGGATAACTTACACAAGATTGTAAGACCTTTTTTTACCCTAAAGGGTCTTCACAAAGACCCTTCCTCACAATGACCGTCCAGCAGTAACTTTCCATGAGGTCAGCAATCAGCCGTTTCATTTACATATTGAGTCATAAATCTGGCGATTCACTGTGCTGACATTGTGACTGCAGGGCGATCTCTGCATGTAGCAGCATGCTGCCGTCTTCAAAGACACGAGTTAGGTTCTTGTAAGACTTGTTTCGCAAGGTCAGTAACAGTGCTCACCCTCACCCTGCAGCGCACGTACTCTGTGCTGTGGCACTGACGCACTGATTAACACCGGAACATAAGCTTCAATGAGGTAAAAAGCAGCGTGAAGCACTGGGCTTGTCTCAGACCAGACCGTTGGGTCAAGATACCTGAGGAAAGGGTATCACTCCTGTCCATTTCAGCAAGCTGCTTTGACACAATTGCTTTTGAAATACATTTAGCTGGTTCCATATATCCATATTGCTTAGCAGAGATGGTCAGTCAAATGCTTGAACATTCATCCCTAGACTAATCCGGTTTCTTCTGTTGTTAACTAGGGCCCTACCATCACATGTGGTTAGACACCTTATATTTTTGGTTCAGATTATTTTTTCCTTTCTGCTACTTTGGAAAAACAGCTATGAAATCCAATTGTTAATCAGAAACTCACAAAATTTAGCAGACAAATAGAAACTTATGCCAGTGTCCCACTATATTGATTTTGATTCAAATGCTTGTGCTCAGAATCTTCCTTTGTCTCTTAGAACATGCAAACATCTCCACGGGAACAGGGTAAATAGAATGTTGAGAGCACACTTGAAAAACAACATTCACATGAAAACAGTGCCATTCATTCCACACACATGAAAAAGGCACCATGTCCCAGCTTCTGTCCTCTGAAAACGGCGATCAGTGGGGTCAATTTGCCATCTCAAGGTGGGAAGGCAGGACTCGGCTGCCAGCTTCACAACACCAAAGCGTCATAAGCTACGGTGCACCTGTCTTCTGCTCACCTGGTGAGGGTTTTCTCTCTCACAGTGACAGTAAAATGGGCTTAGCCACCCAGCTTATCTTCCTGGCCTTAGAGGTTCTGATCCCTCAAATTACAGTATAATAAGGTATTATTCAAGATTTAGTTTCAACTAGTGTGCTATTCAGTGATTAAAGGGTCTGTAGGCAAAGTTTCTTCATGTGCAGTTGATGTGCAGATGTGGTCTGTCATGTGCTGTATGTGGGGTTATTGATGTTCTTGTTTGTTAGAGGTACTTTTGTACCCTAACTTTGTAAGTCATTCAAGATGCAGTAACAGCACTGTTAATTGGCAACATGTAAAATGTAATTGTAAATAGTTTCCAATGCATTTAATTAGGGAAATATTTTTGTTTGATCATGTGTAGAAAAAAATCCCAAAGAAAAAGAAATCAACAATAAAGCAGTCATCAGCCCCTGACAATCCCATATGGAGCTGAAATATTCTTTTTCTTTCCTGTTGATTTTTTTTAGGTACACAGACTCCAGTTTGTGCTGAGAGTGTGGTGCCTCCTAATGCCATGCAGTACAGCATTCTCCCACAGAGCCACTGCATGGTAGAGCACAACCAGCACCAATGGTCTCACGGCTTCATCCAGTGGGTCCAGCTCCCCTTTCACCCGTGGCCATCTTACCTTGTACCACAGTACATGTACATGGTTCCCCAGGTCAATGGGATGCCAACAGAAGGTGGGCAGCGTTTGTTTGTCATGCCACTGCCCCCCAGAGCTCTGACAGCTGGAGGGGGTCAGAATGTCAGGATTCAGAGCAATCCACCAGAGCAGCACCACCTGCAGCCAACCTGTCTTCCTCTCCACTGCCCTCACAGCCAGATTGCATTTCATGCTCTTCCTGGTATGTCCCCAGGGAGCACTGTTATCCTCCTCCCACATGCAGGTAACCCAATTCACCTGACTGCACCCCCTGCGGTCACACCTCCTCTGGGCCCTTGTCCTGCCCTTTCAGTGCACGGTGGCAGTGAGAGGGTCCCTGGATCCTGGACTGGAATCTCCACCCAGGCTACCGATCCCAGCATGCACAGCTTCGGGGACGGGCCTCCCTTCACCTTTCCCCTGGTGACCTCAGTGTCTGATGCCATGAAGATATTCCAGTGTGAACCAGAGGCAGAGCCGGAGGCTGAGCCAGGAGCAGAGCCAGAGGTTGAGGCGCAGGCTGAGCTGGAGGCTGAGGTGTCACAGACAGGTCAGGTGGAGGAGGGGTGCGGGCTGGTCCCAGCACCAAATGAAGGTCTCAGCCCTCAGACTCAGGAGGACGCTGTAAAAGACACAGACTGGACTGCCTCTTTTCAGCAGCTGTTGGCTGCACAGACCCCTGAAAACTCCACCACATGGGTCACCTCGGCCGAGGACTCTATGATGGATTTCTTCTATGACTTGGACAACTACGACTATCTGTTTGACTCTGAGCAGTTTTGTGATTCCATGTCCATTCAGGCCAACAAAGACTCCCAAGAGGACATGGAGTTGGACTCTTCTCTGTTGACTGCTGACCATGGAGAGTGAAAACTGAAAACCACTTTGGCTGAGAACTATAATGATTTTCTTCTACAACGTGGACAATATTTCATTCCAGACAGACCTACATTTCCTCAGTCCACTGCATTGAGTTAGAGCAGTGTAAAGGATACCTCAAACAGCAGACAGCCAAGACAATAACAGCCCCAGCTAGTACTGGCTATTTTAAAAATGCTTATTGAGCAACATATTAATAAAAATGTGGTCTTTATTCATTCATTCATTTTCATCATTCATCATAAACTAGTGAGTACATGCCCTCTGTTTTGCTGATAGTATGCAAATGTGTTATTGTAACAACAATATTTCAATATTGGCTATATACACAATTTTTAATTTAATGAAAGAATAGTATTGTTAAGTATCAGCATTACCACATCTTATAAGGAAATTGTGAATAGAAAGAGTACAGGCTATACCAGCACTTAAAAAAAATCACAGAAATCTTAACTGCCCATTCATTAAAACGAATGTGCTTTACCCACCCACTATTTACAAAAGTGAAGTTGTGCAATTATTATGAATACATGAATACATTATGAACCATATCAAACCAGCACATCGTGAACTCTACAACACAGGAAGATTTCACCCAAACTCTGCGGGCAGATTGAGCAATGTGCCACTTATCTGCATCTACAAGGGCTATTATGGGATTGCTTGGCAACAGGTGGAAAGAGTGCACGGCTTCTCATTACATCAAGCTCAGTCAATTTGCTGGTCTCCGCAAACAAGGCTATAAACCAGGCAATTATAGCCCTCCTGGATCCGTTCCAATGCTCTCAGACTCATGTTGCAAAAACTCTCATCCTGTAGGCATTAGGGGCATAACAGTGGCTTACCGAATGATGAAAAGGCAGTGTGAATTAGCCAGCAGCTTGGAAATCCACATAGTTTTCCCACCCTGTGCTCCCCCTCCAGGGCAGTTCCCATGGTCGAGCTGGGAGAGGTATTTTGCCACCTGCTCACCAAACGGAGGGGTGCCACCCACACTTATAGACATGCACGCACATGCAGGCGCACATGTGTGCACGGACACACACATGCACTCAGATATACACAAACACACACATGCACACAGATAAGAGGGGTTCAATTTAATCAAAATACTTTCAAAATATTCACAGGAAAAAAATTATACAGTTATGTTTATTTTACTGATCATTAACCTTTCTGCTTGTGTTATGGGTAAGCACCAAACACTTAAACACTTAGACACACTTTCTGGGTCATGAGGCAGTTAGTTAGTCAGTTAGTCTTTATCAGGCAGGTCTATTCAATATGAATGCCTGTAAATTCATCAATTGCAAATACCTGTCCATTAATCATACAGTTCAACTACCGGTGCACAAAAAAGGACATTAAAGCAATTTCATGTGCCTGTGATTTTCAAGATATCTGCAATCTTGAGTTATGTCAATGAGACAGATGTTCATCTGCATTGTTCCATGTGCTGAGTTGTTTATACAGCAGACAAGCATTGTAAAAGAAACAAAAAAACAACACGACATGATCACAAATGAATTACAAATGATATATGAAAATGGTATAAAAATAAAACATTAGAAGGATCTATATTATATCAAACAGGAAATAAAATGCATTATTGTCACTTTGCTACAGTTGTACATACAGTAAAAATATGTATGCCTTATAACATAGACTTTATGGAGGCCAAGAGCACTAAAGTAATCATTACATCTGTCCTGACAAGCAATGAATACCATTACCAAATATTTATAATATGTACAAAATTCACTCGACAGCAGGTATGCCTCTGTAGTCTGTTGTATTAGAACATGAGCAGTGGAGAGTGGCAGCTGGAGGCCAGAGACAGCTGTATACAAACTGTGGCGGCTCTGTTAATGTACTGATCACAATGAGGTCTTTAACAAGAGGCATATGCGCAGAGAGAGCCGCTGCTGTCCCGGTGGTTGGCATTGTCGTGCTCCGTGAGTTTCAAGATCACAACTCTCCTTTGTGGCTGGCTGACTGCAGCGGGTTCTGAAGAGTCCTCGGTCACCTGTGGCGATCTCTGGGGTGCTGTGTCGGAGGAGGGCTGGGGCATTTCAGCGCCGTGGGAGAGGAGCACGGTGACGATGTTTGCGTGTGTCCCCCGGAGGGCGAGGTGCAGCGGAGTGAGGCCGAGCTCATCGGGCTGGTTAGCGGTCTCAGGGCAGCTCTGTAGGAGCTCTTTGATGACGTCACAGTGTCCTCCCTCCGCGGCCAGGTGGCACGGGGTGCGAAGGGCGCGGTTGGTGCTGCGCAGGTCGGCTTTCTCCTCGATCAGCATCTTGACCGTGGCCAGGTGCCCCCGCTGGGCCGCCAGGTGGAGGGCGGTGCTGCCATCGGAGGTCTTGGCCTGGGCGTCGGCCTTGTGTTTGACCAGCAGCCGGGAGGTGCTGGTGTGGCCCGTCTCGGCCGCCACGTGGAGCGGCGTGCGCAGGCCCGCGGCGGTGACGTGGATGTTGGCGCCCAGCTCGATGAGGATCCGCGCCACCCGATACTGCCCCCGGTGGCAGGCCAGGTGCAGCGCGGTCCTCCCGTCCGAGGTCTGGCTGTTGACGTCGGCCCCGGCCTGCTTCGCCAGCAGCTTGACGATGGACAGGTGGCCCTGCCAGGCGGCAAAGTGCAGCGCCGTCCAGTCGTCCTTGCCACGCACGTGGATGTCGGCCCCCCGGCTGAGCAGGACGCGCACCACATTCTCCTGGCCGTGCTGGCAGGCGATGTGGGACGGGGTGCGCCCCTCGAAGTCCACCTCGTTGATGGAGGCGTTTCTGTCCAGCAGCAGCCGGGTGATGGTCTCGTCACCGTTCTGGGCGGCAAAGTGCAGCGGGGTGTACTGGTCCTCGTCCTTGGCATTGACGTTGGTCTTGCGCCCCAGCAGCAGCTCCGCCATGTTCTTCAGCCTCTTCTCGGCGGCCAGGTGGAGCGCTGTGGAGCCCTTGGCATTGGGCAGGTTGGGGTTGGCGTTGTTCAGGAGTAGAAACTTGACCGCCTCCTCGTTTGACAGCTGGATGGCATAGTGGAGCAGGCTGCAGCCCCCTTCCAGCACCAGGTCCACGTCCTGGGGCTGCAGGATCTTCATCAGCTTGGCAATGTCCTGCGTCTTGATGGCCTCACACAGCTTTTTCCTCTGCACGTCCAGTGTCCCAGAATCTGGATCAACAAACAGGGAGGACACATGGGCTTACTCTACTGCTCCAGCCATTGGCAATGCTTGTGCAATGTTAAGGCCAGTACAGGACATGCATTTACACTTTTAAGTGTCCAGAGCTCTAGTGTAAACCAACCATAACGAGGCCTGAGGCCATGAGCTATGGGATTGTCAATTTCTGTTATGGCCCCTTTGTTTGAACCATTTCTCAGGTCTTACCACTGGCTGAATTTTCTCTCTCGAAGGACAAAGTGATGGAGCCCTGGGAAGAGAAGGCAGAGTCCACAGAGGAGATGCCTGAAAGCCTCTTGCTGGTGGTGTCCTTGCACTGGGAGCTTTCCTCCTTGACACGGTCAAAGCTCCGGGAAATCCCAGAGTCCACCTGGCTCAGCAATTCCGACAGGCTGTAGTCTTTATCCGGCAGCACGGCAGACTTGGGCCGCACTGGCCTCACATCTTTCTCCTGCGTGAGACACAGACATTCCACTCCATTACTGCACTGAAAACATATCACTCTCAGATATAGTGTAGAGGGTGATGAGGGTGAGTAGTGTAGTGTAGAGAGTGAACACATGCCTCATAAATATGAAGCTTTTCACTGTGATGAAGGTACTACTGACAGTTATCTTTTAATCATTCCTGAAAACAATTATTCTTATTGTTAGACTAATTCAGATTTGTTTTTTGAAAGGATAATTGTTTTGTCTACACAATCCAAACATCCTGGAGGAGAGTTACTTGGAAATGAACACTGGCTAAATCATGCTGTTGAACCACATTTTCTCATCCGATGGAATCTGTTTTCAGAACACACATGCATATTTACCGGAAGCCTCTTCAGAAAAATATGCACATTGGCTCATAGCAGAAGCATGACTTTCTTGATAGACATTTTGGATAAAGACACTGCACACACTCCATTTTGTACTGAACATGTGCGGCAGCTTGCTACAGATTCATGTAATTCAGCTGGCTGGGTTGAATGCTACTTCCTGTAGGTGATAATCTTTAGGATATTCAGCCTCTGTTGGTGGTAGTACCTGCTCTGCCCGGCTTTGTCCATGACAGAGGCTGGTCTCTGGTTCACCAGCTAGGCCTTTAGAGTCTTCTTGGGGTTTAGAGCACAGCTCTTCAGCCTCAGATGTGATCTCTGCACAGCAAACAAGAACCATTACAATACGTCAGTGGTGAAGCATGTGAGGTTGCTGAAAAATAGCATATTGTGCACATTAAATCAAAGAATCAAACACAACTGATTAAATCAAAAGCCAGCATTGATTTTGTACAGCTTCAGGTGTACCCAAACCGGTCACTATCTGGAATATTCTACGTAATATTCTCTATCTAACAAAACAAAAACAAAAACTCAAAAACAGCCTCTCGTTGTTGCCAAATGTAAAAAACCCTGTTTTAGTACAGAGACATTGTGTGTCCTTTATGAAATGACTATGTCTCATTATATGAGACATATTTAATTCACACAGCAATCAAAATCAGTGCTAAATAGCTATACTTCAGCTATACCTCTACTGCACCTTGAACACAGACAGACACACATAATATATAAAACAATCTGACATTATGCACTACATATAATCCTATATTTAAGCCACAACTGCAGTGATCCACAGTAGATCCTCATTAATCTCACTAAGCATGAAAGAGTTGAGCATCAGCAACAGATCATAGGAGGGTTTACCGTGGTACGGCATCTTAATCAGACCAGTCGACTGGCACGTCGCCAGCGCGTCACACCAAAGCCCCTTTGAAAACATGGATGTATGAAAGTGTCTGGATGTGTCGTCACTCACCCTGAAAGCTGGGCCTGGCCTGGGGGGAGTGGTGCCAGCACTTTTGCATGAGCGCCATGAAGCCTGCGCAGGCCGGGGGGCGGCAGCGGGGCACGGCCCCCAACTCCGGCCTCATCCCCTTCACCACCTTCACCATGATGTGCAGGATGTTGTTCTCTCCTGTGGGGGGGGGGGGGAAGAAAAGGGACACTTACAGTGCTGCCCGCCTTCCCAGTAGTTTTCAGCTCTGGCGGTGACCAGCCGCTTGTGCAGCATTGCGCGCCACCCACCTCCCTCCCTCCCTCCTCCAGTTCCTCTTTGTTATCTCACGGAGGAACAAACCGTTCAGTAAAACAAAGCAAACAGAACTGCAGCTTTCATCTCAGAACTCTTTTGTCGCTTCCATTAGGTCAAGCCCCGCTGGCAAATAAGCTGCTTAAATACACCGCACAGAAGTGAGGGCGGAAATGGGTAATCCTCATGGGAGGAAGAAAACAAGCCACAGGTTTTAGTTTTTTTTATGACTTTCTCAAAATACAGGTGCCAAGGTCTCTCCTCTGTATTCGGAGAAGACTTAGGCTCTTCCTTAGGCTGCAACTGCACCTGATACGCCTGGGAAAAACACAGGCAGTCTACAGCTTTCATCATGCTGTGGAATTTCCCCAGCAAACACACTGGCCAGGCCAGTAGGGATACTGTAACTATCTACCACTTCTTTTGAGCCAGACATTGGTAGCGGTGGCAGTGGTGTGTCTGGGTTGATACCAAAACAAAATAAGGAGAACTTGCAAGCTGATAAAATTATAAAGGTAATGGGCAATTCTTAGTCTGGGACACTTTATCTGACCTTGAAGATGAAGCACAAGGCCAGATGAAAAAGGAAAAGAAGAAAATGATTAATGACTGGTCTGGGAGGTGTTCAAAAGCTTAAGTGCAACATTTATTGGACAAAGCTGAGAAAACAAAACTAAGAGCATGATGTCAATGGTGTGTTTGCAAATGGCCAACTCCAGTCACTCTTGTCTACATTACCGTGATATGGCTTCTTCTGTGTGAGTATTCCCCAGATGACAATAGAGAAGCTGAAACGGTAAAAACATAAACAGCTGAGTATGTAGCAGTTGTGCTGATTTAAACATTGGGTAAACTCAAAAATAAGTTAAAACATATATTCTGCATATATCTATTTTTTTAGTTTGTTAAAAAATTGATTAACATGAAAATAATATTGAATTGACACTGAATAGACCTTATCCACAGTATGACAGTCATGTACTATAACAGCCCACAGTTGAGGTTACAGGAAAACTGGACATCAATTTCTTTGTATATTTATATTTTATTGTTTATATGTTCATTTGTCATTCTGAAGGCAACCTCAGGTCAAAGGTGATAAAAAGGGCTGCTAGTGTGCCTCTCACCTGTACACATCGTGCTTGGTGTCTGAGACCCTGTCTTTGGCTATGATCCTCTCTGGCGGCAGGTACGCGATGGTGCCACAGAAGCCGTCACGGCTGATGTCATCGGCCCTGGAGAAACCATTCCACCTTGCCAGCCCAAAGTCAGAAATCTGCGCAACAAGACAGGACAGGAGGGTTTTCAGACTTTCCTTGATCCCACGTCTTTGTGTCCCTATGGTTACTGCGCCAGCCTGCACTGTGCCTCGCAGGCGGCCCCCACTGGGGACAGCCCAGACCTGCTTCGCCCGGGCGGCGTTACCTCAGCCGTTTTTGTCTGGATTCAATGCAGGGTGGGTACGTGTGCGACAGCAACCAGGTAGAGCAGCGTGAGGCTCTTGAGTCAAGAAGCTCCCTATTTTGAGCTGTCTGTGTGGGTGAGCCTTCTTGTTACTACACATCAGGTTTTCCTGTCGAGACTGGCCCGCGCTCCGTGTTTACATACAGGATTTATAATGTTGCCCTGCAGGGCTGGCGTTCCCACCCATTTCCCCCTAATATTAGTCATCCAGTTGAAGGTTGCTGGAGCGGGGGAAGGGAAGGCTGGGAACCACCTTTCATGGAGTGATTTCCAGATTTTTCCCTCAAGAAATCGGCAGGTGTCAAGCAAATGAAAGGAAAGAAAACTCTCCTAAACTGGCAAATTCTTTAGGGGGGAAAAATAACAATTTGAGGGCATTTCAGCTCTCGCTCTGCCCCGGCCCTTTTTAAAGTGGGACGTAGACTGACCTTGACATGGTAGTGCGCGTCCAGCAGGATGTTTGCGGGTTTGAGGTCCAGGTGCAGCAGTGGGGGGTTCATGCAGTGCAGGAAGTTCATGCCCACGGCCGTCTCATGGATGATGCGGAAGCGGAGCTCCCAGGGCAGTGTCTCGGACGCCAGCAGCGTCTCCAGGGAGCCCGTCTCCATGTACTCCATCACCAGCCCCTGCGGGTCGCTGCAGATCCCGTACACCGGCAGGATGTAGCGGAACTTGGCCGCTTCCATCTTCTTGGCCTCCTCCAACAGCTCTGCACGCTCCCTGCAGAAGTCAAATAAAAGTGTCAGGGGGGGAAGCAGGAACCAATTACCCAATCCAGACAGCACCTCGCAGCCACTGCAGATAACTGCCTGTCCCTAACTACGCTGGCATGCTTTTTCACCAGTTTGTGATCGGGCTGACTCCTTGCAAGAATACGTTTGACGTATAACGTACAGAAGGAATATGATTTTCTCTCCTAGGTGCACTTGCAGCAGAACTGCATACTCAAAATTCCATTTTAATGGAAACAAACAGCGCGCCAGATTTTCTGCAGCTTTGTCTGTCTTGTTTTGCAGGTTTGTAAATCAGTGACCATTACACAGAGATGGATTTATTGGACAAGGCTAACTATGGCATTTCTGTCTAAAGGTTCCCTTCCAAAACCCAGCCCTTAATGGCATTCCACAGGGTACCTTCACCAGGGCAATGTTTAAACGGACCTCTTGTTCACAGAACTCTTGCACAACGTTTGTACAATTATCTTTATCTGTTTAGTGTGCCCTCCAGTCTGAAACGGACTGCATATCACTAGTGACATCATTAGAGAGGCAGGAACTGCTAAAAATATAAAGTCAAAGTTTATTCATGTAAAAGCTCTTACACCTGTCAAATGAGTCACCTATTATATGTCACCTATTGATATAAGATAATCAAAGCATATCAATTGAAATACAAAGTGAAATGTATAACATCAAAGACCCAATTTACCATTAAGGACAATACATGTAGACACATTCATTCAACTGTTACTATGTGCCATGTTTGGCCATGCTAATGTACTGCGGCAATAGGCTTTGAATTGTGTGAGACAGTTTGGTGCCAAGTTACAACATCGCACATGTTTAAGTGTTGCGTGCACAGACTGTGGCCGCATGCAGGAGTATGTGCACACAAACCTGCTTATTTGGGGATTGGTGATATAGGGAGTTATATATAGGGAGTGATATAAGGAGTCCTGTATGGTGGTAAATCAACTGTTCCAACTACCCCTGCAGTCAGGGAAAGGTCTCACAGAGGAACTGAACTGCAGTCAGGTGTAAGTATGCCATCTTCCCCAGACATCAAAAAACATGGTCTTAGCCTTGCTATATTGTAATAATTATGACAATAGTTCTACTCAATATCTGTGATTGACTCTCCACAAAGGTTTGAAATGAACTGCTGTAACTTATTTGACAGAGAGACATACTATACCATACTATGGTGTATGGATCTTAATGTACAGCCCAGATTTTTTACAGAATAATTCCCTTTTGGACCATCTGAGTGAAGGCATAATACTTTTTAAACTTTTCCTTCAGGTTGCAACCTAGTAAATATCAACCAAAAGGAAAAAGTGACCACAGACGCTACAAGACAAAAAACTGTGATTACTTTAGAGTAGAATCCCCATGCAGTTTATTTGGCTCATTATGAACTAAAAGCTTTTTGTATTATAAAAATACAGCAAAAATGGGAATTGAAAAGAGCTGCATTTGTTATGCATTCCTACCTTGCTAGTGGCCAGCTACTTTATGGAAAGCCTTGATTATTATGAGTCAAAAAGGTAACGTATGATTTCAGCCCAAGGTAGGGTTTGTTTATCTTGGCATGTTCACTATTCATTGGCCTGTGCCAGGTCAAAACCCACAGGCAAAAAAGTATAAGTACATCACTGTAATTTGTAAGCTTTCTTGAACCTCTCAATACTTTTCACAGAATTACCCAGGAGAGAGAGTGACTGCATGAATAGCAATAAGAAGGGACATGCTGTTCCTTTTTGAATGAATCAGGTACTTACAATAAACTGATAATAACATATAACATGTACCCGATGGTCCACTGTCAAATAAACTGAGGCCAGAGGAGAATGTTATGTACTTCGGTGTGAGTGCAAAAGAGAGTTCAGCGGCAGCAGTGGAGCTGTAGTAAGAAACCTTAGAGTAGATTCAGGAGCTGGATCAGTAACCAGAAGGTTTTGTGTGCAAATCTCAGGTGGGGCACAGCTCCTGTGCTCTTGAGCAAGTGCTTCAGTGATATATGCAGTCGTCCAAATGAACAAAATGCAAAATGTAAACTGCATTAGCTAGCCTGATACAGGGCATCTGCTGAGCAAACAAGGCAAAAACATCAGGTCCCTAAAACTAGGCATGGTTGTAATACTGCATAAAGAGCGCAATTGATTTTTCCATGTTTCTACAGAGAGAGAAAAATGTGTGCAAAAGTAGATTGGAGAGAGCACACCCGCAGGCTAATCCCTTCATTTAAAGCTCCCCTAGCAGTCCTCCAGAACCAGACAATGTCTCCTTTTAAAACAAACCCAGAAATACTGGTTCTGCAACTTTGCTCATTGTTTCCATAATGCACTGACTTGGTAGACCGTGGCTGAACAAAGCATATTTGAGATCCAGAACTGTGTACGAGCTACGCAAATTACAGTTTATGTAGTTCAGAGATGTGTAGAGCTGATATGGTCTTTGATCAGGTTCAGTGCAAAAATGGGCCCAGGCTCTCTGAGGCTGACATTGTTTTGTACAACATGCATAACTTCCCTTTTGCACTTCCTGTATCTCTCCTTTGTGAGGTTATATCTGACTTTGGTTAGGATGCAATAGTTAGATATTAGGTCAGATCAGATAATCAAAGGACACAAGACACATCACACATGATCTGGAAGAAAGAAGGACACTGGGAAATGCATCAATGTCCTTAGTTGTGGCAAAGATGAATTCTGAGTTTTCATCTTGTTATGGCAGAGGTGTCAAACTTCAGTATATATTTGTAGTATCCAGGGAGAACTGGATTTACCAAAAAAAAGTGTGATTTTGATTTATAATATAGGCTACCTCTTGTTCTCAAAGATGAACATGTCTAAATATGCATGATAACTGTGGTGACTATACCACGGCTTATCATGCTGAAGAACTTACACATGACCACAAGATAGTACAATATTTGCCAACAGCCCAAATGGCTGCATCAGTTTTATCACAGGCTTTTGAATAGCCCTCATTATTGCACAGATCAGTCTTGAAGATGGCTGTCAAATTGATTGCCATTAGAATTGCAATGGTTTGTGAAATTATAATAGTATTTAAAATCAATATCTCTATGAGATCCCAGTGAGCCTATTTAAGCAGTAAACCAATACACAAAAAAGCCAGAGGCTGAATATTAATATGTACATTAATACAACATTGTAGGGTTCTGGACAGGCGAGTTTGCAGGCAGGTCTGTGATGGGACACGCTGTTCTGCTGTAAGGTACAGGAATCATTTTCACACCTGACGACAGTGCGTGAAGGGTCGCCCACACACTTTAAGAGACAAGGTAAAGGCTGTAAGAGGGACCCTGCGCTGACTGCTCTCGCCTCCACACACATCCAGAATCACACCTCACATAGAGTCAACAACCTCATCGACAAATGCCACGGAACTTTATGAACAAGGTGTGAGTGGGGACACAAACACAAACTGAGGAGAATCATACCATCTGTCTCAACAGCAGTAAGGCAACCCTGTTGCTTTAAAAAGAAAGAAAGCTGTTGGATTGAAGAGATCATGATCTGACTAGTTATGGTGACTGTATGAAATGTCATTCATTGAGGTTAGGGGATTCATACATTTATATTGAGCACTAATCACAATAGGCTTAGACTGTATTATTTGTTTCTAAGCCCTGAACCATACCCAAGTGAAGAGAAACAAAATGAATCATGTTTGAAGTATTTCAAAGCCACAGAGCTCTGTTATGTTAGCCTCTTGTCTGATGCACTGAACACTATGAACCACACTTCTAGCAAGTTAATGTGAGTCACTTCATCACTCACTGTGGTAACAGACCAGATAAACTTCTTGAACAATGAGTAAGTGGGCAATTTGTTAAAAGTTTGTCTACAATTTCACTGGTACCAACAAGTTTGTGGTAACTGTAGCTATATGATCATGAAGGTTTCCCAGCAATAAAAACAGTGCTAGTACTGTCTTCAAATGCTACCTTATATAAACACACACACACACACACAAATACACAAACACACACACATCCCCCTGTGATATGTGTGTATGTGTGTGTGCATAGATAGATAGATCACTTATGGTGGTATATTTTTTACAAAATCTCTCACAGGCAGAATGGATATGGAGCACCCAAAGCAAGAAGTTGCATTTCAAAGTGGTGTGACTGATCACAAAACAAGGTTATTTATTCTCTTGTAAAAATCTGCATTTCAAATGAGCTCCGCCCTGAGATGTGTCGATGTGTCCTCTGTGTTGTTGATAGAGATGCAGCCTATTTTCAATAACGTGAAGGAGCATAATCCTGGCCTGGGGCAATATGGAACACACACGTACATGCAAAAGAAAAGTGTTAGACTTTCACACCCATTCAAAGGAGACTGGCTTCAAAAACATAAGAAAATAACTATAAAATGTTACATGTGTCAGAACAAGTAACATTTTCTTCAACCACTGTCCCAAAAAGAAAACCAGTGATAAAATAAACGTTGTAATCATTATATAACCATCTGCATAATGTTACTGACACTGCTTTTTAATCCACAGTCAAGCAGTTAAACATTCTCTGGATGTTGGAAGAGTATACATTTTACACCCATCTGCTAAAACTCATGAAGTCATTAGGGAGGCTGACTGGAGCTGAGTGCCAGCTTGAAAACAGAATTCTTCTCAGTTCACGGCGCACATTACACCTATGATCCGTAAAACAGACACTGACACAGTGCTTGTTTACACTGGAGCAGACAGATTGGTCACCAAACAGCATAAAATCACACGTTTTAACCTTCAGAAACAACAGGGGAAAGACAGCTGTAACGCTTACTTCTCATCCGCGTGTAGACTCGGAGGGCACTTGATTGCCAGACATGTTTTCCACTGTACGTGCCGCACTTTGTATACTTGTCCAAACCCTCCGGATCCTATCTTTTCCCAACTCCCAAACTCAGAGGAGTCAAAGGTTTTTAGCAACCCCATAATCCCAGGGGGGCTCTCTGGGGATTCCATGTCCTATAAACAAAACTTCTGTGTCGAGATGATAAGATCCTTCCTTCCAGCTCCTTTCAAACGCACATATCCACACAAACACACCTGGCCTCTCTTCGTTTTTCCTTGTTTTCCCTGCTGTCTGTCTAGTTCTGCAATGGCCCGCCCTCTTCCCAGGTGAACAAAGGAGGGGCTAGTTCAAGTGATGTCACTTCCTGGGCCTGCCAAGCTCAATGTTGGCAGAAGCAAAGCCAGGCTGGAAATATTGACCTTTTGGAATATTCACCTCAGAATAATTTAACTGGCCTTCAGCTTTTTCTCCCTCTGTTTTCTGCTGAAATCAAATCTGGCTAATCATTGTAATAAACTGTAATCCAAGAATGGCAGAGTATGATATATCCCCCATTTGTCATTATTCCTATTGAAAAATATGAATACTAGTATCGGTTTCTGTAAACCCATAGGCAAAAACAATAATATAGTACGCAATGCCCCTAGCTGGAATTTGTAAATTCATCTCTGGGACAGATGCATCCACTCAGTGTATTGTATACAATAATAATATGTACAACTGACCTATTTCTTTGTTCTTTGAGTCATCCCAGACATGGCACATAAACTCAGGATGTCTGACATTCTGTAAACTTGTCTAGTGTGCCAAGAACTGAGAACAGACAAGACAATGAGGAATGACTACCCCCTTAGATATATGATTATTGTTATTAAGAAGAAGAAAAAAGAATAGTGGTCTATTGTTGTTTAAAATATTGCTGTTGCTCTTGAGAAAACATGACTTACAGGTTGAATATATTCCAAAACTCAGTTAATCAAACTAGTGGTAACACACATTACCCCAGGCACAAATGTAAACAAGGATTAATGTTAAAAGATATCACATTGATACCTTATTTGACAGGACCACTCGTTGATATTAGAACATTTACTAAATGTAAACAAGTTCAAAGAAAAAGTAAGCTGTGAAATTCAAAGCATACCACCACAACACCGTACCTCTTGTGTTCTTGTGCTCCCAACTAGGCAAGTCGGGAGCATCTGAAAACTCAAATGCTCTTCGAGACAGCATAATAGACATCTTTTTGACTTATAATTAAATGACATACATAACTAACAAAAAATTAAAGGACATAATTAAATATTACATTGTTTGTTTATCCATTGACTGGTTTAGAACTGTTGTGGCATTTCTCTATACTCTCTTCCACAATTAACGAACATGTAAATGTAAATAAAAAATGTATTTTCAGTATTCTTTGCCATTTTCCTTTAGCTTGTTAAAATACTTCCGATTTTCAACAAAAAAGAAGGCTGGCCATAGAGCCGTGACAGCGTTTCAAACCAAACAGTATCCAACAGTCTAACACACCAAAGAACATGTTAATGATTCACAACAAACGCTTATAAAACGTGATTCAGTCACACGTACACGTCACCAACGTACATCTAGACCAAGAAATCCCATGCACTTTGACTTACTCGGCCTTTGTGCTCCTTCCATGTCTTGCACAGAGTTTATTGTTGAATGCTGCCACCTACTGGATAGACTTCTGTTCTTCCGGTTTGTTACGTACACTGCCATAAGGTCAAACGCCTACCGCTGCAGTGGTGAATGTGTAGAGCCGTCCAAACCCCTGCTATTTGAGTTCATGTACGTTGTGTTTAGTTTTGGAGACAACTAATAATCTTTTACCGTGATGGCAAGAAGGACCAAGAGTAAAGGGGAGAACCCACTCGCTGGCGCTGACGGTCAAAACAAACATTTCTGAACGTTCTGTTGCCTGGAAATATTAGGCCTACATTATTCGTTTGAACTGTATGTCACACAATTTTTATTTATTTATTTTATTATTATATTATTTTATTTATTTGTTTATGCTAGCATAGCATGAGAGCGTTTTTGAGCTGGATTTGTAAAGCATTTCCCTGTGTGTTAGGTCCAAAAATAAATTAAATAATAAATAGTACATGTTTATCTGTATTCAAAAACGAAAAAAAGTGTCTTGAAGTGACCATATTTCAGTTTGAGAAAAGCAGGCTTGATTTTCTAAAACTGACACTTTCTTATGGAATATCACTTAAAGAGAAGAAAAATAGAAGTGCTGGTGAAGGTCGGAACTCATTCATATTCATGGCTGCAACCCTCAAGGTATAGTTCCTGCTGGTCATTGTTGTTTATTTATTATATGGCTTACCCCAAATTTATCATCGGCACATCCTGATTTGTATAGTTTTGTTGCTTCTCACGGTGCATTTTTGTCTGTTTAGCCCAGGTACGTTACGTTATCGTTCCAGACTAATCACATAAGAATTTGCATGTGCGCAAATAGAAAACCGTCACTTAAAATGAGTCTTGGAACATGTTTAACTCGCGTTTCACTGTCAGAATAACATTCATTCAGAGAACACTTTGTAATTTGCAGAAAAGGCCTATTTTTCTACTGACTAATCATGCGAGTCTTTGCCTTGTTATAACCAAATTGACTTTGCTTAGAATGCCATAATCAAACAGGGAAGTTGACCACTGACCATGTTGCCTGTTGTAGGCTGATGGTTATATGACTGAGCTTTTCAACAGCAAATGAAATACGAAATGGAATATCGTAGTTGTGTCTTAATTTGCAATAACTTGCATTGCACTTAACGACATTGCGAAGTCCATTCGTGACTGGCTCCAGCAAAAAGCACACATTACGAAGATTTTCATCATCAGGAAATGTCTTTACTACAAATATGTTTACAGGAACCATAGAGAACAGCCCCTGTTGGTGGCTTGCAAGATAGCAAATGGTTAACTAGCAAAGGATGACCACTGGATCACTTCTAATCTCAAATAACCTTGAATCTGAAATGGTGTTCATATTGATCATGGTTATGTATTGTAAGGATATTGATGTGTGATGCAAGACAAGGCTCTTCTAATTGATAATTGTTTGGCCCTGCATAATTTTTAGGTTCTTTGTTTTGGTAAATATGATGCATGTGTTTTGCTCTTAAGTGTAAGTGCTAGGCTCTATGTGTATCCTAAAACATTTACTGCTGTATACTCATACTTGACCTATTTTTCAGCATCATACTTAATCACTGTATTACTGGATATTCTGTACCTATGCTCTTATTGACGATTTGATATGCTTTTAATGTATCTTGCCACGATTCCCTTATAAGTCGCTTTGTTCAGTAGCCAGCTAAACTGCTCGGGTGCAATCAGGAGATATTTGTGGCAACTGATTTTATTTTGAGTTATGTTAGCTGTATATTCTGTATATAAGTGTTAGTACCCAAAGATTTGGTTTGTTTGTGATTCCTGGTCAGAGAGATTTATCTGATCATCAAAAACATACATTTGCTTCTGACAAATTTGATTCGCAGACACATTTTTTCAGCAATAACATGTGAATGATTTGAATGATGCGAATATTCATGTATAAACTTGTCTTGTCACAGCATGTACAGTCATAAGTCTTCTCTGCCATTGTAATAGCTTCACTAACATACACTGTCACTCTGCCATAGATTTCAAGGAGGTTGCACACAAGGTCTTGCGGCAAAGTGTGCAACAGCCTGTGAGATATACAGAAACAAGCCCCCTTCTAGTGGAGTGTACTGTTCTGCAGATTCTATCAAAGGGAGGGACCATGATGAAGTTTCACTTCACTCCTTGCTATATGGGGCAGCCCTCAAGATGGTGAGGATTTTACTTCTGGCTCTCAAAATGAAGGGGAGTGCCAAGTGAAGTAAGGAAGGGAACATCAGATAACGGATTGGGAAGCAGCCCAATATTCCATAGCAACACCCTTTTGATGACAGTTGTCATTTCACAAAATAAACATGATCCATTGGCTAGCTTTATGAGTCTATTCTGGATTACACATCACTAGGGCCATGAGTTCTGCACGGCGAGTTTTTTCAAAGTCCGTTTCAGTCATTCATCCTCCAGATGCCGATAGAGTCCACTAATTATAAACAATTATCAAGAGTTTGACAACTTAATGAGCAATTAAAGTTCAAAATGGCTTATATCAGCAACAAGTGTCATAAAATGTTATGATACGTAGATTTCACGTGCAAAACTTGCAACTATTAATAAGTATTTATATTGTAAGCATAGCCATCACACCTTCTTTTTGGTCAAATTAACGAGTATTATGGAATGGGAAACTGTGACAGATATATAACACACAGAAATACACTTAAGTTGTTTGATCATGAATGTGCATGCTTTTTGTGATAATTTGGGAGGAAATTTGTTCAGCTGAAACTTCAGTCATTGAATTAGCATGCAGTGGGAGAATTCCCAAATAGCTTTAAGTTTCATGCAGACACGTTTCTGTGGTAGTCATTAAATCACAGCCCCCTACTTGGACAGTGTATGAACAATTCTTTGCTATAATCATATCATTTCTGAAAAACTATGCAACAAGCAAGTGAGGTGATGTGCACGTTGCATGTATGGTCAATTGTGTTTGGCCAAGAAACAAGTAAAAGGTCTTTGCAATCGCTCAGTATGAAACCTGAACTCTCTGTGATGAAACCACTCACTTTGTTGCAATTAATCCTCTATGGATGATTTAAAATTCCATTTCATTGTGACACAGAGGAGTAGTTTACAGTTTACAGAACTCATATGATAAAATAAACAGTGGTCCTGTGCACTCACTATTGCTATGAATGCGCTTTAAAAGGATAGTATCAGTCTGCTTTGAACTGGCAAGTATTGGAAGATGTTCCTTCCCTTTTCACTGATATGGTGTAGGGGTCTCCAGCCCCATTAATAACATGTGTTAAATTGTTTGTTTAACATAATCTCTCTACTCTAAGGATGGGTTTTGCTCTGAGACATTCAATCTAAAACACATTTTAGCAGTTTCAGAATATAAATATATTTTCTTCATTCTTTATCAATGTATGTCAAACTGTTAATATGTTTTAAATTATTACCAGGAATACACTCATAATATATAGCAGAAAGAAGATATACAAGAAGAAAACTAGTGATAGATGGGACTGTGCTAAAAAATGATTCCCATACAACTTACAAAGAAATATCACCTCCACTAAGAAAGGATATTTCACAGCTACACAGCTATCTTAAAGGATATTCTGCGTACACTTAAGCTTGTGCAGAAATCATCATATATCACACATTTTAAGAGCTTCTGAGTTACAGGGGATGCATGACAAATTATCCCCTACTCTTCATAGCCCCACAGATCTCTGCTCGACACTGAGCAAGGGAATACATGGTGAAGAAGTTTTTATGAATTGCTGAGCCCTGAACTGAGATCAGTGATTCTCAGAAGCAAGTGCTATAGAATGTAACCCCATTATTTGTATTCAGTCACTGTGTACTGTTGGTATAGCAGCCTGCAGCCCACCATGATGATTGGTGCAGATGTCCACACTTCCATGTATGGTTTGAGTTATGTGAGTTAGTTGATACTCCACTTACTAAACAACCGTGTCCTTGCTGTGTCATATGGTTCAAATATTAACACTGACGTAGCTTGTCTTTGGACACCAGTGCTATTTGACATGTGATGGCCTTTGTAGAAGGCGGTTGCTTTTCAAAAATGGTGATATAGAACCTGTCCAAGACAGAATAAGACTACAAAAGGAACAGCTACATGGAGGCATAAACAGTGACTAGGAAATATTAACTATGTTATTTACTGGCTGTGAAGTTCATATAGAGAACAACTTGCGGGAAGTCTTCAAGACCAGTAACAACCATTTCTCTATATGAACTGACAATGTAATGGATGTTCTCACATATCAGTTTAAGTAGTTACAATCTGAAAGTATTACCATTATTCATACAGGTAGGTTGACTTTGCAAGCACAATCAAAGCAGAAATGTAATGAAGCATAGCTGTTGTTTTCCATACTGATAAACCTGTTCATGATAAGATTCTTGAATGTACAGAAATCAGCTTTACCAATAATACACTAATTTTAATGAAGATTAATAAACATGTAAATCGTCTTCATACTTTTAAAACTATGCTCTGTGTGTGTGTGTGCACGCCTTTGGTGTTGAAAACTCTAGTTTTGTTGGTGTTTAACTGCAGAGTTTGTGTTCTTGTAATCTATAAACAGGAGAGCCATTAAATCTTGTAGTATCTGTTTTTACCGTGTTTGTGGTTTAAAAAAAAATAAATAAATAAAAAACTGTGCAGCTTTAATTTTCAACACATCAGTAATATACAGTATTTGACTGGGAGCTTTGTTAGTTGACTCTCCCAGAATAAGAAGAATAAGAAATTCTGTCCCCAACAGAGGAGGATTTTTGTAATTAAAAATTTTTAAAAATCATTCTAGTAACAATACATACCATTTTTCAATATTATTTATTGAGCAGTTTCACTCAGCAACCCTTTGTGTGTTCAGTTTACAGCCTCAGCCTCAATTATTTATATCACTTGTGTGCGGTTAAACATAATGTTCAAGGAACATAACTTACTCTTAATATGTGAGAGTTGAGGTAATCACAAGAACACAGCTGAAGTTAATGCATAAACTGTGCCTATTGGTTTGTTTTTCATAGACATTGACAAAGAATGTATTCATTAAAAATGGGACCTGGGAGGCTTCATTAAATAATTAAAAACAATACTTTCATTCCTGCATGTGTCCAAAATAAGTAGCAACACTGAACTCTGAACTACTGCTTATTTTTTACTTTGAGGTTGCTGTTATGAACTTCAGGGACTGTTTTTTTTTTTTTTTATAACCTCAGCTTAACCTAAACATAACAAAAGTTTTTTCCAGGTTTAGGTCTAGAATGAAATTACATGTTTCATTGTTAGCTAGCCACTAAGCTTCTATCATGTCATCAGCGACAACTTTGATAAGACACAAAATTCCAGAACAATGGAAACCTATTTAACCGTAATTACAAGTGGAAAGAAAAAGCTTTGAAGCAGGTCTGTTGGGATCTTTGTCTTAACTTGAAATCTAGTCCTTCAGGGAGGCAGCACATGGGAGGGAGCAGCCATAGGTATGATGGTACTAAGAGGCCCCTCTTTTTGAACTTCTGGAGCAGAAAGAGCCATCCCTTTTTACAGGACAAGGGCAATGGATCCTTGGATCCAGCCAGGGAGAGGGTCGAAGCCATTCAGGAGACCCTGGAATAAAACCCAGAATGGGTATGTGCAAGAAGGAGGAGAGGGGCAAGAAGTGGCGATTTGGGAGGAGGCAGAATATGCAAACAGATAAGAGGTTAGTAAATGATTTACATTTGGGTGGTGTGGATTGGTTTCGGGGAGAGTATCTGTGAATATAGGAGTTTCCTTCCAAACTTCAGTTATTAAACTTTCATTGTTAGTCAACCACGATTTCTGGTCACAAACACATTAGCATATAAATGGGACTGAGGGCACCATCTGCTTCAAGAAGTACCAGCAACTGCAGTCCTTTCTCTGAATAGGGTGTGAATTTGTCCTCAGTAAGAGCAGACAAGGGGACTTGCAGCTGTATCTAGGTGCTGTGTGAATGAGGTCCAAGTTACACATTTAGTATTTCCTGGCGAAGATGTTGCCAGTTCAAGACCTCATGTTCTCCCAGGATGACATTCTGACTCCCAGACCACTATGAACCTCAGAGTTAATATTAACAATTCGCTCTCCCCCTCCCGTAACACTGAACTCACACCTGCTGCTTCTTCATGGCAAGCATCCAAAGAATTTGCCACCATCAACTCTGTGCTCTCCAACTTTGACTGCTGCAATTCCATTCTAGCTGGCCTGCCTACCATTATGCTGAATCATCCGGACCTTAGCTTGAGTGGTATTCCCTCTGCCCACCTCCTCTTGAACCACTGTAGTCTGAATGCACTTCAGACGCCTAGCACTTGCATGCTATGCCCATTGACCTTACTGTCTCTACTCTGACAGGACGTCTTTTGCCTTGCCCTGCTCCACTGCTGGCTGTCTGGCTGCTCCTCCCCTCCAAGGTTCTCAGATGTGCCGCCTCCACCACCCAGTTGGTGAGATGTCCTGCTTCCTATCACCTTCATGACGGCAGATTCAAATACTGCCTTACGTCACCTGCTAGAACTCACTTAGTCATGACTGTACCTTTGACACAAGTCTTCATAACATTATAGACTGTATCAAAAAGAGGTAATAATGCATGTGGGGTCCCACAAGGATCTATTCTACGCCCCTAACTCTTGTCCTTGTATATGTTCCCATTGGGCAGAATTATCCGCAAGGAGGGTGTCAATTTACACAACTATGCTGATGATACACAACTGTACATAACTGTGAAACCTGATGATGACACTGCTATTAGGCACTTAGTTGAATGTTTGGCAGACATTAAAAGCTGGCTGTCTCAAAATTTCCTTCAACTCAACCAAGATAACTCCAAGGCTTTGATTATCGGAAAGGGTAAAGGAAAGGTCATGAATTTAGTGTTTTGGCATTAAACATTAAACATGAGGTGTGGAATTTAGAAGAGGTTATAGACTCAGATTATAGGTTGCATTTTTAATTTGAGGGACGAAGCAAAAGTAAGAGTATTTTTCTCGCAATTGAATGGTGAGAGATCAATGCATGGATTTGTCTAAACTGGACTACCGGCTGCTAAAATGCTCTTTTTTTCTGGTCTTTCGAAACATGCCATTGCCCCACTGCAACGTGTACAAAACATAGCAGCAAGAAGACTGGCATGAACAAAAGATGGCACCCATCACTCATCACTGTCATATTTCCTGCACTAGCTGCCAGTAGGTTTTAGGATTGCATTTAAGGATGTCTGCCTACTGTACTGTACTGGCTGCTGATTTATACCTTTGGATAATGGAACTCCATCACACAGCATGTCCAAGATTTATCATCAGCTGCCATTATTAAATTGCATAAATGCACTTTTTCTTTCTTTCTTTTTTTTTTTACTTCAAACTGATAAACTACACCTACACATGTTCCTTCTTACTTAGTGTTTAGCATTTTCACTTGGTTGTATGGCTTAGGATAGAGGTGATTTTAAATTACTTTATGTAGGCCATATTAAGCTATTCAAAATATTTTTTTCTTAATGTCTATTAGTCTTGCTCCTCTTACTTAACGTATGCTCTACCAGAACAAGCTTCCTTTAAAATATTCTTTTTGCCAGAACATAAAAATCTCATTTATTAACTACTGCTTATTTCTTATTAATTTAACTCTACTAAATTTGCTCAGTATATCTTGCATTCGTATTCATACTAAGCAGCCCTGTAGTTCACGGAATGGTAGTATTTGCCTTTTCTCCCTCTGAAACATCAACTCCTGCATCCCCCAATTGATGCATATTCATGCAGACACTTACAGGGTTATACCGCTGTCACTCATAACGTTCCCACAGTAGAAATATTACATGTTTAGTATGGTCATCTACTGAATTTGCATTGCACAGAGCACTCTTATTTGCACTTTTGCAGCATGTTTTCATCGTCAGCACCAGACAGACCTCATTCCCTTGTTGGGCCCAGCATTACCAGATATTTCAGAATAGGAATCACAAAAAACATAATGAGCACCTTCAGTGGAATGGAACAATCTAAATTTCATTTTTTGGAGGAACGAACAGTTACAACCATTAATGGTTGCCCAGGGCAAACAAATATATAGAGGTTTTGGTAACCATTTCTTGTTGCCCAATTTGGCAACCAATAATAAAATTAACAATTAATAATAATTAATAAAATAAATATTTAATTGAACACTGAAAGTGTAAACTGTTTTTCCTCTTTAAATAAAATTGTTTTCCTTCTCATTGCCTTGCAACGGTGGCCCGCCTTTACGATGTTATGACTCACCATTGCAGAAAACCCAAAAACTTACCTCCTCCTCCTCCTGTCTTCCATAAAACAAGACAACATGTAGGCTATTTCCATGCAAAAAATGCAGCTTTCATAAGATCTTATGAATCCCATGTGTGAAATTATTCCGATCATGCATTAAAGCCCTCGAAAATAATATGATATCGTTGATCAAAAACGCAAGTATGTTTTGGGTCCTCTGTGTCATTCAAGCAGCAGATCAATTATTGGGTGAAAATCTAGATTTCTGGGCTGGGCTAAGCCCCCAGTGTTTCAAGATCATAACAATGCCTCTGTATATAACCATTTCAATTTTCTTTCATTACAAGGACTAATGGTTTGACGTCTTCAACTCAGCCAAGCTACCAGCAGTAGCAAACTAGTAAGCCAGCTATCAGTCCTTTATAGTGTGCTACGACCCCAAGAGAGAAGCAGTAGGGAATCATTTAGCCTAGTGTATTGGCCCACACTGTGATGAAGCAAATTTATTTAGCTTGCTAACCTGGTTAGCTGGCTAGCTAGCTACCATACATTCAGCTTGGTTCAGGTGTTGATTTTTGAAAAGCACATGCACATACTGATGAGGTTATTTACAGTCAAATAACATCTCCAACAAGGAAAGCACCACACGGTACATTATATTGTGTTTTTCTACCCATGTAGCTAAAACATAGCCTAAATATGAAACATCCCCTTGTTGCTGTTGTCGGTAACTGCCACCTTATGACCCTGAAATAGGATATCATTATTATTCTATACCTTCTAAAGTGTTAGTAGCCAAAACATTGGATGCACTCACACTGCAATAAAAAATGACAGCTGAACATAACTGTCTAGCTGAAACAAACTAAGGTTAGCATTCTCTTGTCCGGAATTTCTTGTTGGGGGTGAAAATGTATAATGTTAAAACATGGGAATGATAGTGTCCATTCAGGCAACCAAAAACTGATGGGGAACCACACTTCAAAGTAAGCATTGAGCCCTGGTTTAAGACTCACTTGTTATTACAGGCGAGCATTCTTCACAGGGGTTCTCTCTGAAACACACGGTATTATATCCCGTAAAGTCTCCTTCACATTTCTTCTGTTGACGCACAGGTGACATATGAATGCCCTATGACATATGAGCAATGTTGTCAAGTTATGGCTTCTATTTTAAAATTCCTTTTCCTTAATATGCAAGCCCTGTACATAAACATTGTTTGGCAGATGCTTTTGTCCATTGTGACTTACAAAAGTGCATTCAGAAGTTTTAGGCACAGATGCTGAAACATTAGTGCCAAGCTTGAAATGTACTGCCATTGTGAAACATTGCCACAGTGGGATTAAATGTTAAAAGGACACACAACCTTAAACTGCTACCATACAACATTAAACTTAAAGCACGCAACCATGAACTCCACAGGTTTGTATCATCTCAACACGTTTACAACTGAGCTAATGCCACTGCAGGTCCCACCAAGCTTTTATCTTTTAGGATTAAATCAGTCTGGTTTTACAGATAGTAGCTCATGTGTTAGTATTAGAAGGGGAAGGGGGTGTCAGAGTACAGAGAGCCAAGGTATGATCTGAATGGGTGGCTTTTTAGTCTGCAATGGACAGTGATACTGCAGTTCTGATAGTAGTGGGGAGCTCATTACACCACTTGGGGGCAAGGGTAGAGAAGGGATGTGACCTTGATGAGCAACCCCTCCAGGAGGGGATTATTAGGTTTCCAGAACAAAGTGGTATTGTAAGTATGAGGATGCAGTTTTTGTTACAGCTCTGTGCATCAGAAGCAGTTTCAAATTGTATCTGAGCCATAACAGGTAGCCAGTGTAGAGCAATGAGGAGATGTATGATATAAGAGGATTTGGGTAGGTTGTAAATCAGGTGAACAGCTGCATTCTGGATCAGGTTGAGGGGTCTGATGGCTCTTGCAGGGAGGTCAGCCAAAGGAGAGTTGCAGTAGCCCAGTCTGGAAAGTACAAAGGCTTTAACCAAGAGTTGTGCTTTTAGATGAAAGCAATGGATGGATTTCAGGGATGTTATAGAACTGAATGAATAGAATGAATCTGTAGCTCTATGCTGCTATATTGAGGAAGGATAGGTTAGCATCAGGCAGCACCCTCAGGTTCTTAGCACTCTGGGTTGAAGACACAGTCATGTTTTCAAGGGAGGAGAGGTTATGAAATGGTCATAACTTTGCTGGGATTTACAAAAGTTCAGTTTTGGAAAAATTACTGATATTTTTTATTTGTTTGATGCTTGCTGATCATCCAATTAGTGCATTATTGAGGCAAGCCTTGATGCATGAGGCAATATCCCTGCACAGACCCTTGCGACACTATAGTGGTGGAGCAATGAAGCATTAAAACAGAATCATGCCATGTCACCTTACAGGAATGGTCAGGAAGAAAGAAAGGTAGGAAGAAAACCACTTGTGGACAGTACCCACAATGCCTGCTTTACCCAGGGCTGCCAGGAGGACCTGATGGTCAGCTGTATCACAAGCAGCCGATACATCAAGGAAGATTAAGACACAGGCTAAGGAGGTAGCTCTGGCATGGCTGAGTGCCTCAGTTACAGACAGCAGAGCAGTTTCAATTGAATTATACGGAGAGGAAATGAGATAATATGTTGGACACAAACCATTGCAGTGTTTTTTTTGAGAGAAACAGGAGAGATACATTTATAGTATATACTACAGTAGGGTTATGTAGTATACTCTTGTATACTATGCTTGTCTCACTGCAATGATCTCTAGACTTGTACAAAAGCACCGTGGCAAGACAAAATGAATACTCTGATACACTTGGCTGCAACGAATGACTATTTTACACACTACATGAGAGTGGGCACTCACTGGAGAATAAGTGTTACTCTGCTGATGTCATCTGAACAACTGGCAGGGGCCTGATAAGTTGCAGGATACCTGTGAACACAGCTGGGATTGAACCTGGCCTTAACCACTGAATGAGTCAGGAACCCTACAACTTGTCTTCTTCTCAGACAATTTGTTGGGTCCTCCAGCCCTGGGTTTGTAAATTATATAGTGTTTAAATAATGTTATATGTACTTGTTGGTTATGCATCAGATACCACATCTTAAAAACTAAGTGATGCAAGTTATCAATCTTTTCCCCTTTAATGTAATAAAATTCTATAATGTTTCATCTTATCCATATAAGAGCATATATATATATAGGGGAATAAATTCATTTTTGCATGCAATACTTTAACCTTAACAGCACTACAGAGAGCAAATTTATATTGATCACAAACACCACATTTTATACAATTTATTCCAGAAAACACTGCATTTTTCTGCAACCTAGGCTTCAGTCCAACTTGACATTTAGTATACAACTGTCTGGAACTCTCTTAGAGGGACACGGCAACATTCTTCCACAAGAAATTTCATCATCTGGCGTTTTGTTGACGATGGTGGAAAATACTGTCTCAGGAGCTGCTCTACACTCTCCTACAAGTGTTCAGATGGTTTGAGATCTGGTGACAGAGATGGCCATGACATATGGTTTACATCGTTTTCATGCTCATCAAACCATTCAATGCAATGCAATGCTCAGCAAGTTGAGCAGTTTTCATCACTGGAGCTCCTGCCACATATGCCCCAACAATCACCCCCCCCCTCAAAGTCATTGAGATGTCCTCCTCTAGCCGTGGTAACCAAAATAATGGCCCTGCCCCAAAATTTTATACATGACCCTAAGCATGTCAATTGCTTAATTAACTCAGGGAAGCACCTGCTTTCAACATACTTTGTGTCCCTCATTCATGCAACCGTTTCCTTCATTTTTGTAGTTACCTACAATTGGGGTGAAGATTTCCAAGCAATGTTGCACAAAAACGAAAAACAGCTTGTCCTTGATTTTTATTGAACTCTTGGAATAAAAAAAGTAATCCAGCATTTATTGACCTAAGTGTATGATTTGGATGATGAGGAACAAACTTGTCTGTAATGTGCAAAGGTGTAAATCATTATGTCCTTTAAAATGTTAAATCAATTCCTTTAACAATCAAATAAATATTAAAATCAATTATAATACTAAAAACCTAGTGACTCAAAGACAAGAGAAATATGATATCTATTGGTTCTTAATTAGTACCCTGGTCATAGCATTTTGTGCAACTTGTAGCTGTTCAATAAGGTGACCAAGGACACCAAAAAACAAGGAAATCCAGTAGTCTTTTCTAAAGTAGATGAATGCATGTGCAATTCTTTCAGTATCAGATTATATGCCCTTACATTTTTTATAGTTCTTATAAGGGAAAAAAGTGCTATGCGTGCAAGTATCATGATTATCTTTTTTTGTTGTTGTTGTTTTGCATTAATCTGATAGTGTAACACTTCAATATTGTTACTATATGCATGACATTTTTTGTTCTTACGTAGCGTTTTGTCCTGCAATGCTAAGCACTTTGGGAAGAATGCTGAAATTAAAGTTGGTATGTACGTGGCATTGTATTAATGTCGTATTATTTGTCGTAGCACACCTGGCATTTATTTTTTCTTTATCAATTTCACTCGTGATAGTGGGCTGTAGTTAGGCTTGGTATTCAATCTGGATCTCACACCTCGGGTAGCACAGTTGCTCTCTTTTCAGCAGTGATCGGGGGATTTTTTTATGCTCTGCCCACAAAATCAGGGCAAATCGTTGTTAGATCCGACTAGGATCTTTCAGCATTAAAATCGAAAATCAGGCGTTGATAAGTGGTTAGTGGGGAAAACGATATAACCGGGATACCTTCTTTGTGAGCATATGCAGTCTAACTGTGCAACATTAAATTTAACAGCGTGCAAGAGCTTGACTTTCCATACTTTGACCAAAACATGTACGAAGTATTTTGAGTAAATATGGGTGTATGTAATCCGCGAGAAGCTCATGGTTAATTATCGGATGTAGCAACAGTACTGTAGCAGTGCGTTTGCACGTTCAAACATTCTGAAACATCACGATTCCCTAACTGTATAATATAACATACAATAATATACAGTGATCCAGTTCAAATATGAAAATAGTTGCAGACATCCGATGTAGCTTCAAACTGTATAAATACCCGATAACGTTCAAACATTTACAGAGAGAGTACAGCTAAAGTAAACATTTAAGGGGACTGGAAGCTGGCTTGGGTTTCCTTTATGTTGCTTTTCGACAGGGAACGATGTGTCAAAATACGATACAGCAAGCTAAGTAATATTGGATCAGTACAAAGGGAACGCATTCGATAATATAGCAAATACGTTGCTTTAAAGATGAAGAAAATTCTCAATGTGAAAATGATCACTTTTGCACCTCACCAATGAGTGAAACATTCTGGCTTGAGTTAATTAAGTTAGTAATGGCGACTGGTTGCAAATGTAAAGTGCATCCATGTATGAAAGGGTGTAAGATCCAGCTATTTAATGCCTTGACATCTTCCATGGTTCCTCCCACTTTTTGTTCTAAGGGGAGGCTTGAGCTAAGCCATAAGAAACTTCCTCCTGTACGGAGGAAATGGGGTAGGGGAGGGAAAAGATGCATCCTTGTCGCTGCAGCGACAAAGGGAGACACGTCTGTTTTTCCCCAAAATGTACGCTCACCATTGCATATTTCGACAGGCGATAGCTTGTTGTATGATAAAACCTAATGCGCATCAATTTTAAAACACCATATTATATATTTCTACCCTGCAAGGTCGAATGTATGGAGGGTGACTGGTATCTGATGGAGACGACGAGGAAAGTCTTAACTGCCCTAAGTGCCATTTTCATTCCTCATAATATTTTAAATGCGAAAAATGTTAGTCGCTTACTCTTTCGAATGAACTTAATTGTTGCGTTGCTCTTCCGTTCTAAAGACGCTTGTAACGATTTAAAGGTGTATGGAATAGGGAAAAAAAGCAAGCACGTTTGAGCAGATTAAGCTTTCCCTTTTCCCCTCCCCCACGGCTGTGCGGATTTCATGACCAAATTATTGCTTTTGAGGAACCATTTCACTCTCTTACGGGGTTCTTTCACATCATAGCAATAAATTCCTGATAGAAAAAAGAAGACTCTGCCCGCAATAAAATACTTGCTCATTAAGAGTGTATTTTACTTAATAAATTATCTACTGTAAATGCAGATATCTAAATAACAGTAAGGTAATGTCAACGGTGTGATACAATTGGTCAGCTCCTCTGTATAAAACTGCAAAACATGGGTCAATTTAGACAGAATTAATAATGCCTCGACTGGCATCACTCCACAGGCGTAGCATAAATATACCTGTTAAATCAGTAAGATAGGTAACGCCTGGCGACAACACTACACTAGTACAAGATGAACTGCATGCATGCTGTACAGATGGAATTAGTGTTAAAATGCCATTAAGTAAAATAACTGATTCAAGTGATCTAACACCCTTAACAATGGTCTTTTTCCACTAATAAGTGAGCTGCTTTCAGATGAACATCAACTGTCTTTTTAATTAACAGCATAGATTGGAAAAGTCTGTTTTCTATCCCTCAAAGTCACAAATTTGACACATATCTACAATTTATACACATCATGAAGGCATATAACAGTAAATTTCAAACACTAAGGTCTTGGATAAAGGTTACACTTTGAAAGAGTATACTTTAAAAGTATGAAGGCAGTGGATGTTTGCATGCATATGCGGTTTAGGCCCATCTGACACACCCATGTCCCAGAAAGCATTGATAAGAGTGCCAGAGCAGACAAATTTGGATTGGCACAGTGCAGTTCTTCAACATGTGCACATAACTACAAAAAGAAGCAAACACACAAAAACCACTTGCTATACTGTATATACAGAGGCAAAGACATACAATGATAATATTTATAAGCCCCACAATAATACACTCATTGTGAAAACTAGCTAAAATCATATATTTTCACAAGCTTTGCACAAATTTAAGATGCACATTAAAATTTAAGTTTGGTACATGCATCTTGCAAATTATTTCACAGGAATAAAGTGAATACATTACTTCTTGCCTCTGCTGGAAGTAGGTGTTCTTGCTGCACGCAGCCACATTTTTTTTCACTTCTTTTCCAGTCTGCAGTGTCTCAGTCTCTCACATATGATCAGTTATTGATCTACATGTGTACCAGTATACAAAGTTCTCTCCAAGTTAGACTTATACAAGGTGTGTATTTCAGACTGAGTCCAGTAGCTGTATAACTTGTTTAGAACTATCATAGAATGACTGTATAATTACTAAATGTCATTACTTCCTTCTCAAGGACATCAGGAAAAAACCACAAAACTTACAACCATTTTTTATTGGTTTGTTTATACCAATCATTACACAGATACAGCTATAAACAAAGAAAAAAAACTGTACATTTGTACTGGTTACCTAAACCCCACTTGTGAATATTGCTACTGCTGGTATGTTCACTTGACAGTTCAAGTTAATGTCCAGTCATTTGCTTCTCAGTATCCTTAAAAGGAATAGTTACCATCAGTATGTTTAACACTGTTATGCATGTCATTAGCTTTGCTAAAAACAGATATATTCCATTTTACCATCCCCACAAATGTACCATTACACACTGCATATAGAAAATCTGAAAACCCTTTTCACAGCAGGTATACAATGTTATTGCAATGCTATCACCAAACAGAGACAAAAGCAATACACGCAATGCACAGGCCTGATAGGGAAAACTCCAGTACTACAGAACAGGTTTATTAAACAGAATGGCTGATTAAGAAAACTGCATGGATACAAGAGATAACATTTATAGAACACAGCTTACAAACATTCTAAAACTTTTTTTTTTCCATTATAAACAATAAACAATGTATAACCCCTTGAATAATTCCTCCCCGTCCCCATACGATACAGGTTACATATATCGTCCCTCATATAGCCTATGGAATGTTAGTCTCTCAGGCAAGCTCTCAGTTGTACAATCATTTCCTGAAAATGACACTCAAGTGTTCTCAATGCCGCAACCTGCTCCACTCCCTCCCCTTTTGAAAAAATAAAAACCACTGACATTTAAAATGACCATAATTTTCCAGAGATGTAAAAATGTGGGATGCAGTGGAACCCCTCTCCAAATGTATTTTTGTTTCTTAAAAAAATGTGTTTCTACAATCAAACTACTAAAAAACCTGCATTTAGAAAATAGTAGATAAAAATATTCCCCTGAATTGTACAAGAAAAGAGGTACAGGGAGCACTGGTAAAAGGATGTGGGAAAGAGATGTTATTCCGCCACCTCGTCTTTCTGTTCAGGTTCTTCCTCTGTAGCTGGTGCCTGAAGGTCAAAACACACACAAGTGTGACACAGGTTGAAAGGAGTTTACGTGAAGAAATACAACAGCTATAACTAGCAATACAAAACAGTGTAACACATAAATTACATGGGCTCCCTGGATTCACAGCACATATGTACGCAACACACCCCCAAATAGTCCGTGTTGTCAAAGTGCTGTGGCAGCCATGTGTCTCCATACACCCACTCACCTCCTCCTCAGTTTTGGCTTCTCCATTCTCTGCGGGGACTTCCTCTTCCTTCTTTTCCTCCTCTGGCTTGGGCTTTTCCACCTCCTTTGCCTTCTTGGGTTTCGCAGGTGCCTTCTGTGAGAAAGGAGAGTAATGCCATTTCACATACACCTGGAAACAGTTAACCTAGCAAAACGGTTTATATCAGCATCATATTATATCAATGCCATATTGCCATTAAAACGTACAAGTGCAGAGGAATGGGCCAACACAACAAGGAACTACTCCAAATGGGCGAAATATTTACCATCCCTCATTCCCACCACACGCACACAAAACGGCAACAACAAACACAAAACAATACAGCAGCATAATAACGATGACAGTATTCCCTACCTTTGGCTTAGGCTCAGATTTTGGGGTAGCGGGTTTCTGCAAAATACAAATGTTTTGTGTGGTCAGGTTTTTTTTATGCAGAGATGTTTTCTGTTCAGAGAAAAAAAAAGCCATGTACTTACATTTATCAACCTCTCAGATCTCCTTTTGGGCTGTGAAAATGGAAAGAGAATGTTGAGTGTTCACATAGAAACATCTTCCCATTTACTATAAACTTTTCTAACTGTGGGACTGAAATGGGTTCCATCATGCTCTTCCTTGGACAGTTTAATAAACTTTCAAGTCAAGATAAGGGACAGCATCTGAGTGACCTGTACATCACATACCTCATTGGCTTCAGTGTCATTGCTGGCCTGGGGAAAGAAAAGAATTTGGTAAGTTCAACAAAACTGTAGAACCTATAGGCGGGAAAGAGTGTAATAGATGGGAGGGGCTCAAAATAACACACCGCAGAGTACCAGTGCAGTTATGTAATCCAAAGGTGGGGGTGGGGTAGGAAAGACAATAGTTATGCACTGTAAAAGAGTTACCGTTTCAACAACTAAGAAAACTTTAGGTTTTTTTGTTTATGAACACGTAATTAGCCCAGTGTACGGTTTATTTTGTATACAATAGGCTCCCAGTGGTTTGTAAATGAGTATTGCAATGCACCGTCTGTACTCAAACCGGAGAGGAGGGAAATTCAGCTCCGCCTCCTCCTACGTACTCATTCACTAGTGGAAAAAATGGGGAATTGCTTAACTTCATGACAGTATCCATCGCTACGTCTATGTATTCCCGCCATTCATTCGAATTTCGAACTCCGAGATCCTCAGCGATCCTCCAAATGGTTAGAGAATATACTAGAATCCTCGGCAACACGAGCGGCGCTGTGATGTCGGAGAATCGCCATTGCATAACGCAAAATTAGCCCCAGCAACAGGGAAAAAACGAGTGAATGCATGCGAACGACTTCGCACAAAACGCCACATTTCAGATAATGTACAGCCCTGTATTAAAATACGTTTAGGAATACCACAGTCATCTATTGCATGTTTGAACAAGCAACCCCGCGAGCAAGTAATGCACTGCAACAACATGTAGCTACGCAGCTAATGTTCTTCTTGCGTACAAGGGCAGCCATGACACACGAAGACTTTCTGCCCTTTTCCAAGAGCCTTGAGGAGTCGTGCAATAGGCTCCATGCGCATCACTGCACGGGACTACAATAATTGCATCAAACGTTTGGTTTACGTCTAACTACCGAATTTGCACATTTAAATATTGCAAACATTGCACAAAATACTGCATTTATCTTAACATCTCATGCATTATGCTTTTTCACCACAGGGTGAAAAATTTCCACAAACTTTAGTTCGGTAGATCGCAGAGCCAAACAACGCAGTGTTACACCCCTTTGTCTGGTCCTATAACTGACCGTAATACATTTGTAAACAACCCCGAAAAGCCACTAAATGGCACGTGTTGTGCACATATTGTTTAAACGTGCAATTTTAAAGAATTTACTTACAAAGAATACACTTACATTTACGAAAAGAAAGATACCTGCACAAAGAGTACAAGCTTGATAAAAGGCGCCAATTTCCAAATGAAAACAGACAGGCACATTTAAATCCCTGACCGCACGAGAAAGTGCAACGAGACCGCGCTTTTAAATGGCTGACCAAACTAAATTGTTGCAAGCTCCAGTAACATATATATTCACTGCAGACTGAAAAAGATATGGTATCAAACGTTAGTGCAAAATATATTATACAAATGTCTGTACATTGAATGAACATAATTACACTTACTTTGTTTCTTTTAGGCATGGCTGTTTTTCTTGTAGGCAATTTTATAAACGGAATGTAACAATCTTTCCGAGCCGACAAGCCGAAAAATACTGACTGTGTTCACTAAAAGATTCAAACAGTACCCTGTATCACAGTGTAGCTAGACGTTAATGTTCCATCGAAACAAAAACTAGCTCAAACCGGATTGGATTCTGTCCCCCCTCCTTCTCCATTCTATTCATTATAGCACCAACCTGACGGGCAACCTACTCTCCGCCCCTTGTTGCCATTGATTGGCCTTAGGACTCGTCAACATATTTTTAAATCATAGCAAGATACCTGTGTGGGTATGTGTATGTGCCAATCAGTCCATTATTTATTTTTCTATCGCATTGGTTTTATGAGAGGGTGGGAAGTCTCTGAATGTGAACTTTTATTTCTAACCACACTAAGTTGTTTATTTCGGTTTTTAAACTAAGATTTGTATGTACTCTCCTAAAGGTTTTTCGAGAAAGTCTCCAAGACAACATGTTGACAGCCCTCTCAGCTGCAAAGGGAATGTGTTCTGTTGACACTACCCACCAAACTACACAGTGAACACGAATACGGTAGTTGCTGCCTCGATACAATCGATTAAAACGTTTTAAAAGACAAATACACTTGCAAGTGTGCAGAAACTGTTAATCGTTGTGCACAAGGTGTAAGGGGGTGTGCTTCCTTCTAGTCTTAGCTAGCTACTACAGTAACAAGGGTGTTGATAACAGGGAAAAAATGGCGGCAGGGTATGCCTGGTTTCTGGTACTGGGATCTGTGCTTTTGTGCAATCTCGTCAAAACGTTATTGCCAACTATTTCTTCTTTTGTAAGTATTTCGCTAAACGTGCGACATCTTAAAACCTTTAAGAAACAACATAACCAAGGTCTTCATTATCTGAACGTAATTAAAACCGTTAATAACGTTCACTTTGCATCATCATTAAGCTACCCGCAGTGTCAATTTTTTTTCCCTCAGGTGCTCCAGACAACGTCTGCGTTGTCGTTTTGTTATCGTATTAATAATATTACCATATTATTGAAACGAGTTCTTATCTAGACGCGATTTTAGCTGTAAGAACGCAGTATGGCCGCATGTCAACGTGGTCGTATTTGGAGCCTTTTGTCTGGTCACTCTCATATTGCTCGTCTGGCTATCCAGCGCACTCCGTTGTGTCCGAAATGTCTTCCCGTCAAAGGTTGCGACCAGTACCCTAATACACTAAATATATATTTAAAAGGACCGTTTAGGGCGCAAAGCACGAAATGAATTAGCTAGCCGAGCCTTTTTAAATTCAGTATGAATGTCTTCGTAGTCTAGCACGATGGCTAGCTCGATACATCTTGAACCCTTGCCAAAAATGTGCAAGTGTACGTACACCGTTGATGGTAGGTGTTTTAATTCACCCAGCACGTACCAGTTCCTTTGCACATTTACAACTACGGAAATTTACTTTTTAAGCAAGCCGAAACATTTGAAAATGCAGGAAAGCAACGTAGGTCCGATAGAACCCACACTCCCCAGAGCAGGAGAACGTGGCGCTGTTTAGTTCCAGATTCGAAGAAGGGGAAGTTTTAACGACCGGCAAGTATAATGATTGTGGTTGGAGTAATGTTTGGTATAGTTTAGAGTCATTTCTGTCAAAGTAAACATGTCTGGAACCCCCTGTAACAGCATATTATACTCATAATCCCCTTATTTATCCTGATAATATGTGACATACGTAGCATAAGTGAATTTACTCATTGGTTTCCAGGACTAACCCTCAGTAACTGAAATCCCCTGTTAAGCCACGTGGATTCAGAGGGTATTTTGACTGAGGGAGTTTGATTTGACCTCTCGTAATTATTTTGGGACCTAAATAAAATAGTACCTTTGAGGTCAAATAATAATAATAATAATTGCACTCTTTAATGACAATGAGTCATGAAAGTCCTTCATGTTTGCAAATTCAGAGTTGAATAATAACCTCTTTTTTCTTTGGACACATCAAATAAAGCTTTCTAAGGTCTTCCAGAAGGATGCAGAACATGAGATGGAGATGAGGACAGAGATCCAAGACATGAAGAAGGAGCTGTCCACCATTAGTATGATGGATGAGTTCGCCAGGTATGCCCGATTGGAGCGCAAGATTAACAAGATGACGGACAAGCTGAAGACCCACGGTAAGAGGGAATCTATAAGCCATTCCTCTGTGTGCATGTTTCAAAATATAACATTTGCATTTGAATAGCATACAAACTAGTCATTGTTTAATTTTATCATTATTACATTTATAGGCCAGTTTCTTCCAGGAACAGATGACAGACATACAGCTTTTAAGTTCCTCATACTGAAGACATATCATTACCTATTATGTGTCAATATATTGTTGTTAAGGGATTTTTAATGCTATTTGGACTTTTTATTGATCAGCTTTTAAAATGCAACCATTTATCGCTAGTAAGGGTAACAGAAAAGGTGAAATGTACATCATCTTTATCCATGTCATTACCATACTATAAATTATTATATAGGATCAGTCCTTATGTTCTACCATTTTTGTTTTTTTTTTTCCTGCTGTTGTGACAATAATGATGCATACTAGCAGTGACTTGTGATTGTGTTTGGTATTTATCCAGCCAATTAGTGAATATAGTTAGGTTTGCTAACTGGATTGGCTAGTTATCTATCGCACTACAGCAGCAAAAATTAGTACTTTAAAGATGCAGGCATGGCTAGATTGTTTAGTCTTGCGCTATTGGGTAAGTGAGCCAGTTTACCATTTTATTACATAATATCCACAATCCAATGGTTATACGGTGCTGTGATTCAATGGTGCAAAATAAGACCCTCTTCACCATAACTTAGCAACGCAGTAAGGGTGAAAAATGGATAATAGTAAAAACGCTAGAATAGAGAGCTATCCACTGGTTCATTAGTCTTAAACAAGTCCCAAGCCTTACATATCAAGTCGGCAAGAACACAACCACACAACACTGTGGAGCCACCCTGCCAATCAATGGCATTTAAACCCTTCCGTCCAGATCTGTGCATCTCTAACTTGTCTTGCATAATTATTAGGTTGGCATTGGTAAAGTTGACTTTATAACATAACAGCAATGCACAGGAGATTAAAGTAACAACTGGCATGATGTCATATAAACAGTGATGTGTCAGAGCATATCTAAACTGGAGGCACACTCATGGAGTGATCATAAATAATTTTCTAAAGACAATGTTTCCTACTATAAACAAACCAATTTTGTAATTTTAATGGATATGTTATAATGTAATGTTTCATATTTAAGAGTACAACAACAATTTCATGGAAATTATCTTGAATTTACATATTGCATTGCATTGCAGAATTTTGTTCAACAAGTCATGTTGCTTGAACTGATAAAATTCAGTGTCTTAATACAATTGAGGATTTTGGCTGTGATCAGGGAACTTGAAATTTACTGGTTTGGACTGCATACATTTTCTTGCAGTTGTTTGCAGTGTTTTCACTTACAAAGTTTCTTCTGAAAGTTTACCGGTTCTGGTTATATCACATTGCATAGTGTAGGACTTGTAAATGTCTTATCAGACATTCACAAAACTGATAGAGGAAGAACGGGGGTCATGCATGTCCTTTCATCGTTTTTGTTAGGGGACATGGTGTACAACCCCAACCGTACCCCACCCTCCACCCACCCTTGCAGTTGCAGTTAAAGGCGGGAAAGCGTATAGGGAACTGAGTGTTCAAACAGCTCTGTCTTTCCATGATTGACTCTACAGATGCCTGTTATGACAAAAAGAGTGGGAGTGGCAGGTGGGTTTCAGATAACAGATCGCGTGTTCACTTGGGGCCCCCAGTGTCACAGCTGCTGTCTGCCGCTGTCCCTCATTTCCAGCTACCGAAGAACAGACACAGGAAGGAAGGGGCTCCACTGTGAACGTGTCATTCAGCACACCATTTCTGTAATACCAACCGCGACCAAATGTCTTCGACACCATTTTCTTTGTAGTAAATGGTGCCATTCAGTGGCTTGCGTGAATGTACAGACGAAACAATGCCAACTGGCCCCTTTGTGAAAGGCGCGAACTTTGCTGATGTAGCATTGCACCGCAGGGAAGATGCCACGTGAAGACAAGTCTTTGTGAAAGTGGTCACACTATAGCCACTGCGTGGCCCCTCTGCGTAACCGAGGAAGATTTTAAGTGTGACTGTGAACTTGTAATGTAAAGTAGACATTGCGTCATTGTGATATATGAGTGGTCAGATTTTAGGTGAGTTGGTATGCTGGTATGAGACCCAGCACATCTAATATATTTTTAAAACTTACTCCAGTAATTTTTTCAAACAAGTGTCTAAACTACAGTGCTGGAACTGAACACTGTATTAAAGATCTAACAAGATTTCACATACTCCACTATCAAAGTCAAAGTCTCAAAACTAACTTGACATCAATCATGAAAATTAAGAAGAGATTAAAAAAGAAGGTTAAACATGGACAATTGCTAGCTCCCCTGAAATGGCTGTTTCAGACTACTTATCACTGGGTCAGAATATTAACTTTGTTCACATGCTTAAATATATCAGACTAGTGTCAAGTAATAGGAAGTGTGGGAGTTTCATTTTCTACATTGTGGATTTACTGCCTTTAACTTAGTACCTCACACTTAGACATATTTGTTGTTTTCTGTTTTTGAAAATCCGAGAGTCTCATGGTTCTGTCACTCCACTCAGACGATGCATCCAGTCTTGTGGTGTAACATACAAAGGGTTATTTCCCAGTGCAGTACATTGACTTAGTGTATGGAGGGAAAATTTCAATTTATTATATTCAAGGAACATTACCAATGTTTTTCTGAAACTTTTAAGAGGAATGTTTCTGCATAGCTAACGACAACCCACACAACTGTGTGACTAGTAAGCTATTTCTCTGTAGACTTTGTTCATTGTGTCCCATGGCATACTTCAGAACCACACCCCCGTCCTACTGGGGCACTTATGCTTGACTCACTTGTATTTTGATGACATTAATGCAGAACTCTGTGATTTAAATAAATCAGTCAGATATTTGTAGCTAAAATAGTTGGTCTGTTTGGTAAAATACACACCACAAGTACCTTTTGCTGCATCACAAGCATCATCTTGCCTTTTCCTGAATCATATTCTAAAGAGTAACCATTGCAGTCACATCAGAAAACTAGGAAATCAAGAGTCACTTTGTATAGAATTAGTTTTTACATTTTGTCTTTGCTGAAAGGGCACCGAATGTGAAAAGAAGGAATAATGAACCAGGCAATGCATCAGATAAACTTATATTATTATTATTTATTATTATTTCACAAATATTTAGATCTGAGAGGGGATTCTGATAGATGTTAAGGAGTAGGGATGGAAATGATGCACATTTCTGACTGTTGATTAGTTGTTGGCTGAGAGAGGTGGTTATATAATTTGTGTTTTATACATTAAATACATATGAGTTTATGTATTTTTTGCAGCATTTTAAACTGCTGTGTGCATTTGTGGGACTGATGCAATTTTAGTATGGTATCAATATGATGGTAAGTGCATTTCTACTCAGGAACACTCAGTAAGCATACCTTTGAGCTCCTCAGCATTCATTCTCATAAAAATATCTGGACTGAAACCAAGCTAAATCCAGATCATGTTTTTTTTTTTTCTTTTTTATTGAATGTACTTCTGATGAGGGATATAACCAGTCTCTTGATTAATCAACCATCAGTCACAAGCATGCATGTCTTCAGTAAAATGTAATCATTGACAAAGCTGCGTTTCAAACTGTTCAAAATTAAAGAGCACCATTAAACATTACTGGGTATTGTTCTAGGAGGGGTGCTGCTTTCTCTCTGATTCTAAACTTTCCAGTTGAAGAGATGATTATATTTTGCGGGACCAGCCTGCTATTTGGAACAACAGGTTTTATACACTACTGCATGTGATTACAGAAGAAAAAACTTTTGTGCTTTGACACAAAACTAACATTGACTTTGATTCAATTCAGCCATGGCTGGTATGTGATTTAGTTCTATGTAATAATCTAATGTGAGGCTTATTCATTTAATTACATTGGTGTATTGTTGCTATGGTAGAAGTTTAACATAATGTATCTCTAAAGTTGGTCTAAACCGGTCAATACGTCCATGTGAGAAGGAGAATGCAGTGCAACTGTTCACAACACGGAAGGACATTGCAGAGAGGTCCAATGTGTGTCTTCCTGAATAGAATTGTGTTTGCTATCATATTGCTACCAGGCCCAAAATTGCATCAGCCCCCCTGCAATTGTAAACCGTGTTACTGTTGGGAAGCTTGCAGGTGTCAGTCCAGGTGTTAGTCAGGAAACTAACCTCTTATTCTTACCTTCGGATTTTGCTAGTGGTTTTGGCAACATGAATGCTTGGTTGATTTCTCAGCGTGGAATGAACATGATTGTGGCTTTAAAATGCCTTTTGTGAGGGGAGAAAGGGAAGCAGTATGTGTGAAAGGGCAAAGGGTATCATTTGGTTATTAATATGGGGTGTTTGATTGAAAAGATTGGATAAGCATAATAAGCTGGAGGCGGATGAAGTTAAGGTCACCTTGATAATGACGCGCTTCCTGTGGCTTGAACAAAGCTTCTTTCAGGTGGGGTGGCTCCTCCCCCGATCTTTTTAGCTCCATACTCACAGCTGTCACTCACTTTCACCTGCTGGTTTTATACTTATTTCACATCAAGGGTGTCTCCGAATCATCTTCAACTGTTTTGTTAGCGTAGATACATTCATCACAGGAGTCTGAGACAATTTCTTCAGTTTTTTTTCCACACATTTAATGTTTTGCAATGGCAAAACTCATAAATGATGTGATGCGAAAAATAATCAGTATTACAATTTACAAGTTTTTTCTCTCACTGAATAGATGGTAGTCAGTGTATTTACGGTGTATAAGTGGTAACCTGTGTTAGATGTTTGACTTAACTAAGCCATTTTTGTTTTTTTCCTCCCAGTCAAATCCAGAACTGCCCAACAAGCCAAAATTAAATGGGTAGTGAACATAGTGTATTATGTTCTCCAGGTAAGTCCCACAATTGTCACATATTTCAACATGTAAATTAACATAAAAGATGTATGGGGAAAGCCTTACTGATATCTTTTGCCATGGGATTATGGTGAGAAGAGTTGTCTTAACATTTCACATCAAAACAAAGCCAAACGCTCCACTGTTTTTAGATTTGGTCTTAGGGCTGCAAGTGACCCCTAGTGCTGTCACACCTCTCATAAATAAATGTAATTATGTGTTTTTAAATGTTAATGCTAATGCTGGAAAATAAGGGATTTATAGGACTCCATGCTTAGGAGTTTGTTTAAAAAAGATGCTACTCTCAGAGCAAGATGCCATTATTTTAATTACAATATCAAATGCATGAATGTTGCTACTATGAAAACAGAAGGACCAGTATCTTACTAGATCCAGTATCCACATGTGATGTTTCAAAGCCAGTGCGTTAAGCACTGATGGCTAATGATATTAGCCTCGATTTCGCCTGTTTCCTGTTTTATCCGCTGTGAGTTTGGTGCAGTTCTGGCTAGTATTCAGCAATGCATGCTGATGTTGTACCTTGGCCTTAGAGATCTTAATGTGCTAGGCTTTAAGATGCAATTTTATCACTGCTGGTCTTAACTAAAACACCACAACTCCTTCTAAGTACTGAACATTACATTTTGTAATCTCAAAATTGATATATGCAAATTTCTCAATTAAATTAAATGGCCAGGTGCCTGTCTATAGTTCACAAATTTTTGGCAACTGTTAAGGTACAAATATTGATTAAGTAAGATCATTGTGAAATTTTCTCTCTGAGTTCATTTTGTAAAATGCTTTGTGATTGTGAGTACATAGCAAATTGTGGTTGTTTAATTTTTCCCGGTTTTAATATGCTAGTCACCAGACAACAGTTAATATGTGGATAAAAAGGTGGAAAACCTGATAAGCAGTGTTGTAGATACAAATGTTGAGTATAAACCACAGCTAATTACAGAGAGCATGTAATGATTTTTGTCATAGGTCAACATTATCTAAAAGTAAGAATCAGAAGTTATTTCTGCTTTTAATGATTACGGGTGAAGTAATGTAGAACAGAAAATAAACACAGACAAAGGTAAGGTGTTTCAGCCAGTAACTGACAATGGGGGTCACTTATTCATTTCACATGGTTGGAAAGGCCTTTTGTGTTATTCCCAAAAGCCTGTGCATAATCGAACGTACTCCTACCATAGAACACATCTTTGTACTAGGTAAGCTTGTACCCATAAGGCTAGCATTATTGATACATTTTTGGAGTGGGAAGTCATATTTCAAAGTAGCTTTATGGCTTTTTTTGCACAGTGAGCGTTTTGTGTCAGTTCGTACTACAGAACTGCATAATAATAATACTTTAAAAGGAAAAAAAAGCAGTTCTTTCTTACCAGTTGTCCCACCCTACTATCATTTCAAAAATAGGACGAGTGTCCTTCTTTGCCACTTGTGTGTCTCATTTCATTGGTTGTGCCAAGACATGAGATGGGAAGAGAGACTGGTGTGCTCTGTTGCTAGGCGGCTCTGATGATCTCGCTGATTTGGAAGTATTACGCCGACCCAGTGACGGTTCTGCCCAGTAAGTGGATTGCCCCTCTGGAGCGGCTGGTAGCTTTCCCATCTGGAGTGGCAGGTAAGCCCTGATTATGCTGAGTGGGCCAAAGGCCTCACCCTCATATGGAGTAGGGAACGTTTTAGGACTGCACATTTGCATACCACAAAAAAGATGTATATTTGAGCGATGCGTACGGAAAAATGCTTATCTTTCCACTAGACTGACCTCATTTTGTGTAGTTCTCATACTGTTGAGTCCTCAAGCTAAAGCTGAATGAGAATTTCTTAAAAATGTATGTTGTGTTTTCATGCTTTCAAAGCTTAATATAAATACCTCAACTAAAGGAGTGTGAACATGACATTTTCATCTGTAGGGTTGTTTAAGGCAGTAGCTATCTGTGTCCTCACTGTCTCTGCCCAGTAGCAATATGTACAGACTATCTGCAGATCAGACACTGATAAGCCCTTGCATCTGCACATCAAACTCTTTTGTGTTTTGTGTCATTCGGAATGCCATATTGGTTTAATTATTTCGCTTGATGAGTGATTATCAAAGAATCAGCAGGTGTGAGTCCCTTGGAGAGTCAGATTACTTCAGGAGAAGTGTATATCTCACATTCTAAAGAACCTTTTCATATCGTAGTAATGGCAGTGTCTTTGTTTCAGGTGGTGTTGGAATCACAACCTGGCTGGTAGTTTGCAACAAGGTGGTGGCAATCGCTCTCCAGGCTGTTGGCTGAGGAAAGTGGTTGATAAGGCCCTGATTTCCAATAAATTTGGAACCAAGAACCAAGTAACGCCAGTATCCGGTTGGTACTGAGCAGCCTCACTCCTGTTTATGTTTACAAAGTCTTCTTATTAAGCATTGGCCTTAAGTTAACTGTGTGTTCTGTTTGTATTACGCAGAGTTGAAATGTTGAAAAGTTGTTACAGCATACATGGGTTATTAAAAATTCATTTCATAGGAATTTCAGTTAATCTAACAAGGGTTAACAGGCACTGACCAAAAGCAGAGTACCTTTTGAAAGGTATGTAAGGCAATCTGCCCAGAAAGAGACTGATGAATGAAAAATGAAAGACCTTTCTTGAGTTTGGTCGAAGGTTGGTCAGAGGTTGGTCAAACTTTATTACGTAAAGTTTACCAGTAAAGTAGCTGCTACCAAGGGTCATGTAAGTCCCTGTGTGGGTTTTGATTTAGTGAAAGATTACGGTAGAAAGGAAACAGATTTTTTTTTTTTTTACCATTTTTGGGAAGCTGTTTCAGTGTTTTATTTCCTTATTTAATTTATGTAATGTCTTCCTCTTATGAGCAAAAATGTGTGAATCGACAAGCTTGGAAACAAGGGAAGAGATGCTGCAACTCTTCAGTAAATCAGAACGTGGCACTGTAAAAGACTATAATTCTACAATGTCCCATCTTAATTGTACATGTGTTTCTTGAGATTGTCTTGGAAGCCATTTCAGAGTGACGTCTTGTGATTGATATACAAATAAACACATCAAAAAGTCTCCTGGCATGTCCTTTTTTAAGGTATAGTAGCCTAAGGCGCAAATGTGTTAGCAGTTGTTTTGGGAGCCACTTGCACCCTGAAAAAAATAGTATTCCAGCAGCAAATCTTGATCATAGAATGACTTGTCTTGTCATAACTGCTTGAGGCTTTTGTGAAAGTCCAGTAAAATGAATATCAGTACGAGTGTCTTAATCTGTACTCATTAGAGACTGGTAGAGAGAGAGTATTTGGTGCAAATATATTCAGTAACAGGCACAGTCCCGCCACAGCTCTGTGCATATCTAAGCAGCATGGAGAAAATTTCTTTTGTCCTGGTTTTGCACAGGCAATGACAGGCTTGGCCCATGTTAACATCCTGGTGGTGACTTTATGCAGCAAAAGTTATCATAAAACTTTTTTTTTAAAAATTAAAATGTTTTTAAAGTGCTTTTAGATTATTTTATTTGCTCAGAAAATGATCATTAACAGTGCTGCTATATAGATAACACAGGCTAAAACAGACTTATCCATAATGTTTTTTTCCAGCCATCAGGAGATTTAGCTATAGGTGGATGGACAAAAACTGGACATAAAGCCATATCTACTACTATGATTCAAACAACAATGTTTTTACGTTACTTTTTACAAAAAAACATTACTTTCAAAACAGCTGTTCACATATTTTGGGTTCAGTGAAATATTGCTTGTGTTCAGCTAGCTAGCTAGCAGTTACACTTGTACACTGTCATCCCTCCAGAGCTTACTGCACTGCAAGGTAATGTAAGGAAGCAGTTTATTTAATAGATGGATCCATTACATTAGCCAAGAGGTCACCCTGGCTAATGGAAAGAAAGTACACTATATGGCCAAAAGTATGTGGACACCTGACAGCCCCAGACCATTCTCTCTCCTCCACCAAACTTTACAGTAGGCACTGTGCATTCCTGTAGGTTGCGCTCTCCTGGCATCCACCAAACCCAGATTCCTCCATCAGACATCAGACTGCCAGATAGTGAAGCGTGATTCATCACTCCAGAGAACGCGTTTCCACTGCTCCAGAGTCCAGTGGCAGCATGCTTTGCACCACTCCAGCCATCACTTGGCGTTGTGCGTAGTGACGTTGGGCTTGTGTGCAGCTGCTCAGCCATGCAAACCCATTTCATGAAGCTCTCGGCGCACAGTTCTTGTGCTGATGTTGCAGCCAGAGACAGTTTGGAACTCTGTAGTGAGTGATTCAACAAAGGATAGGTGGTTTTTACATGCTACACGCTTCAGCACTTGGCGGCCCCGCTATGTAAGTTTGTGTGGTCTACCACTTCGTGGCTGAGCTGTTGTTGCTCCTAGACGCTTCCACTTGACAATAATAGCACTTACAGTTGACCAGGGGCAGATCTAGCAGGGCAGAAATTTCACAAACTGACTTGTAGCAAAGATGGCATCCTATGACAGTGCCACATTTAAAGTCACTGAGCTCTCCAGTAGGACCCATTCTACTTACAAGGTTTGTCTATGGAGATTGCGTGGCTATGTGCTTGATTTTATGCACCTGTTAACAGCCGGTGTGGCTGAAACGCCTGAACTCAATAATTAGGAGGGGTGTCCAAATACTTTTGGCCATATAGTGTATAACACACCCATTTCTCCCTTTATATTCACCTCCAGTAATTTTCCCTAACAAAGTAAACAAAGTGTGACAAAGTAAATCTATTTGTGTCAGGTTCTTTTTTTAGGAATGCATTGTCACTTTGTCCAGCATCATTGTTCTCCTCACAATTGCAGCAAAAAGAAGGAAAAAAAAAACTTGATATCTACCCAAAAACTTTCGCATGCCAAACAAATTTGCATTGATTCCAACTTTTCATACATGCTTTCTCCTAGACCCATTAATAAAGCCACAGCAGTATTATGAATAGTGTAAGGCCCTGTAACGCTGATGCATTTGTCTTAAGCTTCTAAATAATTAACAGATTTTATCCAGCTGACATGTGCAAACAAAATTAAATGACCTCATGAGGGTTTTGAAACAGTTGTCAAAATAGATGTGATCACTTGAAAATTACTCATTACAACATATTTCTGAAAAAAAATGCAATACTCTCAGTAACAGAACCCTTGTGGTATACGTACCTACTGAACAGTACTTGTATTGTGTGTGCTTGCTGTCTGGGTACTTTTGGTATGATATTGTGAAATAAATATGAATAAAAGGCATCAAATACTGTGGAACCTTCATAGCCCCCCAGCTCCCCTTACCCCGTCTGTTTTCTTCAACCATGCAGTGGATCTCCTCTAAGTTAAAAAAGTTAAAACAATTTTACTGCCTCAATAACTAATGACATAGGAATTTTACAGCCTCAATAACTAATGACATAGGAAACCTAGAATTCTGGTTCCTACATGCTTTGATTTGAATGTGAATAGCCTTGTGATGTTGATCAACATTATTTTAGAACCTGACACACATTATCTGTGACCCCTAGATGATGTGTTTTAGCAGATTCTGTATTTATACTCCTTGCCTTAATATGATTGCACGCATTTGTTTGTTTACATTTATTTTCGTTTGTTAAACACTATGAACTTTCAGTTACCAAATTAAAAGTAAGTAACACACCAATATAATCGAATATCTACTTCTACATCCTGGGAGTTTCAATTAAAAGGTGTATTATTCCGTTTCCCCTTACATCTCACGCATTTGCACATCTCACTCTAATAATGAATTGTTCCAGACTCCCCCTGGTGTTCAAATTGCGGTAGTTCTGGTGCATTAGGACGATGCGGTTTAATACATATTTTTAAACTCATGGTCAATGAATATACAGGTTCCGTGGCGTCTGCTGGGGGTTTTGGCTCATAAATCTTCGGCTGCACGTTTTTATTTTCACGTATATATGTTAAAATTATTGTAATTTATCTTGTATGTGCCTGTACTGCAATGAAACAAATTCTGCAAAAGCGATCACTGAGCACCTTCGGTTTATTAAATGTATTAGCGCTTGCGCTTTAGTCTGGATGCACCCTCCGTTGTCTTCCTTTCATTCTAATAATATAGCGGCCTAATTATATTAAATGAAAAATAAATTCTTGTCGCAAAGCAGTACAACAGTCGTGTCTCTCCCATGTCCTCTGTATCCATATATGCACTGTTCAGGCACAGGGAACAAACTGCATTTGGTCCATTCCGAACGACAGGGGGAATTGCCAATCACTGGAAAACTGCAGAACCGCCAAATGCAAATCCACCAATCTCGCTTTGAAGCAGACGAATCGGAATTTAAGTGACCTACGCAGTGTAGCTGTTGTTGATATCCAGTCTTCTGGGAGGCTGCCTATGTCTTTAAGAATCTCGGTGCCACAATCTATAAATTAGACTGTCGGAAAAATGGTTATCAAAGTATTCTTAGCATCATCGTCGGGATCTACGGCGGTAAGATAATATTTATTCAGTATAGTGTATTTTCTGTGCTTAGAATGCTCTTGCAAACTCATCAGCTTTTAAAGAGAAGTTGTATTAAGAAAAAAGATTGACGCTTTCTCATGGAAGAAGCATGATAATGCTGAAACATCATTTGAGTAACAATTTCAAACACGTGCAATTTTGTTTCCTGTAATGACATTGCTCTTCATTGAATGAACCTGAATGACTATCTGAACAAAGCTGATTTAAACATTCCATGGAATATTGCGGGAATACCGTGCGAGAATTTTTTACTCAGAAAAAAAAAATGAATCAGCGAGTCAGTGAGATTACGTGGAGGGTAGAACAATCGCAAAATTTCTGAGCGAACTTAATTGACTCAGAACTTTATAGCCATTTAACTAAGCAGATACTGTGCGTAGCCACATAGCAGCACCCTGTTGAGTTTCCTAATATATCCTGGCTCTCGAGATCACTTTCCAGACCTGCGACAGCTATCTGTTGGGGAACATACAACCACTTTCCAACCCGAACCTTCGAGATCTCTAACTCACGTGTCACGACATACTCGCTCCATTTTTTGCTACAATGTGTTCTTTTCATACCACAACACAGATATGCATTGGTTTATTGTCATATTTAGTTAACCGCACCTTTCTGCAACCTGTCACCCCTGCATAAAGTTTTATTTGACCATATTTGTGTGCTATATAGCTGTTGAAAACAAAAATAAAACTGCCCTCTCTAAGGATGATGCCCACATGATTTGGGTTACGGTCTGATTTCCCAGTATTACCCAGTATTAAAGGACTGCTGTGTGTTCTATCCTGTGAGGTCTGACACTGTGAACACTTCAATACCCTCAGATCAAGAAGAAACAGCAGGATGTGCTGGGGCTCCTGGAGGCTCTTAAAGTGAACTACACGCAGGTGGACATTGCCACTAATGAGGAGAATCGAGCATGGATGAGGGAGAACGTTCCTGGGGAGAAGAAGCCTGCCAACGGGATACCGTTACCCCCGCAGATCTTCAATGAGGAAAACTACTGTGGGGTGAAGACAGATCTCTCTTCCTTTCTTTCTCTCTCTGTGTTCCTCTCTCAGCATGTGTGCTTGCATGTGTGTGTGTGTGTGTGTGTTTGTATAGTATGTGTGAGTTTGTTTATGTGTGTATGTGTGGACATGGGTGTGTGTTTGTAGCACATGTGCATATATGTATACATGCGTGTCTGTATGTGTGTGGTTACATGAACAGAATTTGTGGATGTTTACATGCATATGCATGTGAGTGAGTCATTGTGTGGGACAGCAGCATGGACAAGGTTTACTCAGCAGCACTACATGGGAAATATGGGGGTCTGGCTCCATAGAAAGAGCGAAGAATGTTTAGAGAACCTAACAGTCTGCTTTCAATTCACAGGACTACGAAACATTTTTTGATGCAAAGGAAGACAATCAGGTGTTCGCCTTCCTGGGGCTGTCCCCACCCACAGGGTTAAAGGTTAGACTTCATTCTCCTTATCTTTCCTTTGGTGATGTATTTGTGGCAGTATTAAGTGTTATATTTTTGCTGCACTTATATTTCTGCGGTACATATTACATATGATATGGGTAGGATAGAGTTCCCCATCATAGAGTGAGAATATAGAATATACCGCTGTGTCATTCAGCCGAATGATTTTCTTGGTATAGGAGACTCTTCTGGTTTAAACAGCTGCGGTCTTCAGGGTGGAGAAGACATGTTTAGGATCACTTTGAAGACAAACCAGTAATTCTCACTTTATACCTTTTCATTCTCTGTTTTCAGAATCTTTCATTTGCTGTACGCACAGCAGTCTCTGTGTTTAGAGTCATTGAGAAAGTCCTTTATCCACTCTCCCCAGTCTCCATTCCATTTCTTTCCCCTGTGTCTGTGGGCAATCCCACAGACATTACATTTTGCCTAGCAGATGCTCTTATGCAGATTGACTTACATTGGTCACAGCTGTACATGTTATCCGCCTATATGACTAGAGATACCCTGAGATAATTCAAGTTAAGTACATTTCCCAAGGGCACAACTGCATTTGCACACCAGGGACTTGAACCAGCAGCACTTGGATTACAGGTTCTGCTCCTTAAAAGAAACTCTTCCAAACAGCTATGAGACACGCTCTGGAGCATGAAAAATAATAAGAAGGAAATTCATCTACTTAAAGTAAAACACATAAGTGCAGAGGTGAGAACTTACAGAGCAATCTGCACCACAAATCTATACCACAACAGACGGGTGACAGAAGTTGTGCCAAAATCCACAATAAAATGAAACACAGGATTTCATGCAACCGGTAGTGCACTGACTTGCAGCAGTAGTTTTTATCTATCCGAACGGTACACTTGGGTGTGTTGCTGTTCTCCTGACTCACAGCGCTCACATGTTTATGGTTAGCTCATGCATGTTAGCGGTGGTGTCCTATCAGACGAGAGTGTACACTGGGAACAAAAAGAACAACATGTTCTTTGGGTATGAGCACAGTAGAATGATGCCATGTTTTAGAAATGTAACGTGCTATTGCTGTTAGATATAGAGGTGAATCCAAATATTTAAAGATCTGTTTGCATGTGTGATTACGATTGTAAAGATGATTTATCAAACAAAAGCCAATAAATTTGAAAAGGTCGGTCTGTCTATTAAATTTAAATATGCCTGTATTTTATGCATTTTATGTATTTTATGCCAGAAATTTATAACGGCGACTATTTCTTGTTCTAGTAATTTAGCAGCCTGTGTAAATGTTTAATTTCTCTCTACGCATAACTATATATATTTGTATAATGATCGGTTTATGGTAAATATATCTGGAGTTTCTTTAGATTCATGACAATAACCTATGAGATCATTGCTGTAACTCGCTGAATTTGCTGAGGGACCAATATGCAAACACGTAACACATCTATACAGATGATGTAATCAACTTTGAATTTAAATCACACATTTTCCACAGATGAGGGGAAACTGGAGAGAAATGTAGCCAATTAACAAACACATTAAAAAAGCAACCAATCAGTAGAAATGTTTAATTCCCATTGCCGAATTCTGTCATCACAGACACTTATCAAAGGCAGTCTTCTCTCCGTTATGTACAATTATTCAAGGCCCTCATCACTTCTCACATGGCTGCATTCCATTTATTCTTGTGTTTACTTTGAGCTTTCCTTCAATGTATTTGTCTGCTCTGTTTGATGTCTATCTGGAATTGCTGTGCTCATCATTTTATAAATTGTATTTCTTTGTTTTTGCGGTTTGCTGTTTTCTGGTTCTGGAAACAGGGAAGACAGGGTCAAGTAATGGAACAAGGATGAGACACCACAGAAAGACAGAGGAACCAGAACAAGTGGAAGAGCAAGAAAGAGTGAAAAGAGAGGGAACGAAACAGGACAGGAAGATGAAGAAAAACTTGAGAACACCACCGAAGGCTGAAATTTGTTGTGGAAATGCATGTGGCACCGTCAACATGTGTCTTTGCTTGCACACCAGCTCTCCTCATTCTTTTCTTATGCTGTACTTTTGCTCCTCCTCAAGGCTTTGATGTGGAATCATTACCTGCGTTTCCTCCACGGTGGCAAACTCTTAAGGAACCCACTCAACGGCATGCACATCACTTTATGCCTCCCTTTGGTGCATAATGTCCAACACACAACTTTGTCACGATCTTTCAAAAGCAGCCTATTGGCAGGTCCCGAGGACGAAAACCCGTCGGTTTTGTGGTCATGGATTGTGCTGTTGCACAGGTCATTCCATACCTAGGTGGTGTGATTTTTTTTTAATGTCTGATTTATTGGTGACATTCAAGTCGTGCTGCTCCCATCATAAACGCTTCCTGCAGGTGGAGACTTCATTTGTTCTGCTGTTAACTCAGTAATTTGTCATTTTCAGGAAACACCAGCCAGTGAACACAAAAAGGAGGGAAAACAGGTACAGTGTTGCTGTATGGGGCTGTTTCTGTAAACACTGTATGGATTGGATATTTTATTTTGATAATTTCATGGATTTTGAACATAAATCCACTGTCCCTCAAATAATATTTTACAACACCTGATAGATGACCTAATCCATACACAAGTGTTTTGCTTAATTGTGATTTGAATTGATGTAAAGTCTAACATACTTATACTCAAAACAGGCATTGCTCTATTAATACATGTAAGCATGCATTGTTATGTACATGCTGTTCTTTTTTTCAGGAAGAGGAAGTTGAAGGTTATGAATGGGAACAGGAGGCCAAGGTACTGTACTGCTCTCTGACATCATCGACTTTTTTGCCTGTTTCACAGAATTGTTTTGAACAATAGTCTTCAGCCTAATAGTCCGTCTTGAAACTAGCGGGTCCTTTACTTCGAGTAACCTGTTGTTACATCTTTGGGGTTCTTGTAAAACATGTTTCCTTAATGTTATTGATTGCTGAACTCCTGTGGTGTAAGTTTTAAATATTGTCTCACATTTGTGATTTTCACTTAAGGATGACGTTTACATTGCAGTTAGATTTAATGTGGGCTGCCCATGGGCTTTTGTCACCTGACAGACAAGACATATTTAGGTGTAGCTCTGTCCATGCCTTCTGCTGAAACTCAGTGAACATATGGCTTGAAGTTTTGTTTTTTGTTTTTGGGATTGATGTACATCCATAGTAATAAAAATGTGTCCGATTGGCTGTCAGACAGGCTGGGCAGAAGTGCCTGTAAGGGTTGCAGGGGACCAAATCTAATATCACACAGTGCTTAATATTGAGAACAGAGAACAATGTTTTGTTGTTAAGGATGGGCCTAAGAAACCCGGCAAGAACAGAGGTGTCTGGTATGATCATTTTTGGTGGCTTAAAACCAAAGAAAAAAATCAACCTGTGCTCGACTTTGGCAACCGTTGCCCATCTTGGTAACTAAAAAATATGTAAAAAAAAAACAAATAAACTATTTTTTCCCATTTTAAATAAAACTCTTTTTCCTCTCAGTAGCAGCTTTCCTTCACAATATTATCCCCTACCACTGCAGAAAACCTGATCATTAAATATTAAATATTATCTCATTCTGTTAACCATAAACCTATGAATATGTATTTTCATCCATAATTTAGCGAGTCTATAATCGATAGTACTACTACCAGTCAATACACTGTGAATGTAGTAGCCAATATGTCTCTGATCCACCTGCCTCCATGCTGTGTATCACTCTTGACTCGCACACACCCTTCAGTTAGACTTTAGTTAGACTCCATTCATCTCAGCCTTGTCATCAAGCGAACAGAAAGTCCTTGCCAGGTGTGTACAGTGAAAAAACATGGCAACTGTATTGTCTGTTCGAGCAAATACTTGGTTGCTTAGGTGGGCAAGCACATTTCAAAGTAAGCATGGAGCCCTGGTGCTAGAATGTCTCAGTTGTCAATAAAAATAGGGGAAAATGCTCCAGCACGGGACTTTGCCCTCTTGAAACCCCCTTCAGCACATTGCCTCTCAACTCCAATGAGGGCCTATGCAGCTTCCAAACCACTGACCCTTTGTATATAAATTAAAGTCATGGGATTTTTTTTTTCTGTCTTTAACCCCTATGATTGTGTAACCATGACAGCAAGTAACATTGCACACATGCTTGCACATCCTTAACATGTCCTTGTATGCTCTGTTGGTTCGAATGACTAAGTTGTTATTAGAAACATTTCTGTTTGGCGAGGAGATACTGGGGGTGACCTACATTCCTCAAAGTCTGACACTTAACACCTGTACAGCTACATATTTACTGAAGCAGGTCAAGTTGGTGTCACACCTAATGTTAGAGCCTCTAGCCTTCTTGTCGCTAATCTATTCGCTTTCTACTCCCCACACTGCTGTTTGTGTTTGTGTTATATTCCTGCTGCCGATAGGACTGGAAAGCCCTATTTTGCTTATTGAAAAAAAAACACAAAATAATTATTATGAATATAATCAGTGAGATTCAAAATGAGAACTACCTGCCATGAAACAGCAAATAGAGAATTATTAATGGATTGGGTTTAATATAGCTCCTGAATGTATAGCAACACATTTTTCCATAATTTAGTAGAAAGGGTTACATTTTAAAATGTGAGTGTTGTGATACTGTAACATAATATATTGTTTATTGTAATAAATTTATAGTAATATTATAAGCACATTTCATGGCGTCTTAACACCATCGTTGTTCAACAAGATCCAAAGCTGATTAGTAAATATTTATAACTAAATTAAAAATTTTATAACTGTTGACAGTCATTTTAGGTGGAAGTTAGTCTTTTGGTTTTAGAGTTTTTTTTTCTTTGCTTTAAAAACTGATTCCATATTCTAAACGAGACAAATAGGATTGGATTTTCCAATTAAGGAGAGACAAACATACATTCTCAGCTTCAAGATCTGTGTGTTCTCTTTGAAACAGTTAAGCAAGCTAAGCAAGAGTGGCTCTGGTGAAGGCACATCAAAACAGAAAGCATTTTTATTCCTCTTTCATGAATCCCAGAGGGACCTGATCACAGGCCCCTGGCAGAAAGGCTCATCTGAACACTACCAATTACATGTGTGTTCTTTTTTTGATAATCCTGTACTCTAATGGATGCAGCATAATCCCCCTTTTACCCCGTTTCCTCATTTTGTGCATTTTTTTGTTTTTCCAGGAGGAAGAGGATTTGTCTCTTTCTGAGGTAAACTCAATGTGTACTTTGTATTTAGCCATCATTTCTCTTGGCTTTGTGTGGTGCTGCTTCTGGCTCAAGGAGGCAGTCAGCTTTGTGCATGCAAAGTTTCCAGCTGTTAACTGCTCTCCCTCCATCCCCATGCACCTTGTCTTTCCCCATCATTAACTTCTTGTTCCAAACAACATTCTTGATCACTTGCACTACCATGAAAAATGGCATCACCTCAATTGGTTCAGTTGATTCCAAACAAGAAAGAGGAGCTTTAGTTTGCCCTCCGTTGCTCCCTTCGACCCTATGTATGTACACCTTGTGTTCGTTGGATGTTCTAGGATTCCATTTGTCTAATACCTCAGTGTACATGCTTCCACAAGATGTCTCTGCGAATTTTTAATTTTCTATTTTTTTTCGATTCATTCAACCACAGCAGCACTGAAAATCTCTATATTTTTAACCTTAAATTTTAACAGAGATGGTGTTGCTGTATTTTGCTATATGAATTGAGGTTTCCCACACACAACCATGAAACAGTGGTTAGGGATCCAGAGTGATTCTGGTTTCAAACAGCAGTTTTTGAAAAATGTATCATCAGTACTGCAGTAAAGCTAGATTTTCAGGGAACCACCATGTGCTACAATGTACGTGTATAGCTAGCCAATTGACTTCAAGTATCATTTCAATTGTTGTATCACAAAACTGAAGGTACAATGGGAGTGGGAGTCTTGTGTTAAAGTAATGTTTTGGACATTCACAAGTGTTGACTTTCAGATTAGTGTTTAAATGCATTACCTTTGTAAAAAAAAATTATGATTCCAGTATGATTTGGCCACCTTCAACTTATTCTGTTTCCATAGTTTCATTCTTTTTCATTTTTTAAGGGTTGCAGCTAATGTGAACTTAACACTTTCTCTCAGCATAGAGCATAAAGTTTGTATGTTTACAACTGCATGAAGTTTTTTCAATGAAAGGATCACCCAGACCAAGACAAGATCTTGTGTTCTTGCATTACAACCATACTCTGATCGCTGTCAGTTGATCCTTGGTCACAGCCTCTTTCTGTCGACAGGAAGAGTGTAAATAAACATTCTAAGAATTCAAACCCCCATGCTCCAGTGGAAAGAATTAAATATCCAGGCAAAATCTCTGCTGCTTGTGTTTCTGTGCCTGTGCTACCCTGCTCATACAAAGTCTGTTCCCCTCTGCAGGAGGAAGAGGAGCTGAGACAGCTACAGGTAGATCAATCTCTGTTTCTTACTGCTCTCTGGGAGAGCACTTGATAAGATTTTGCCAAGGTGCACCTCAAATTATTATTGGATTCATTATCTGGAGAGCATCCAGGGAGAGACAGGTGCACTGAGGTGTGTTATGGTGTGCGCGCAACTGCAAAGGAGGATTGTAGTTGCTGCTATTTTCAGACTTTGAGCCTGTAACAAGCAGGAAAATTGGCTTAATGACTTTTCAGTACTGGCTTAAAGCATGATCATTGACTGAACAGGAGGTTTCAAATTGTGTCGTAAGAAATTTAGAACAAAATTTAAAGGTCTCATTGTGGAACCTCATGACATGTATTGAAAGGAGTAGGAATGTTATCCCTGGTGTCCAAAGCCAGATTCCAAAATCTGGCCTCAAACTGACCTGCTGACTTAAATGAATTAAAACAAAGGGCAGGTTTATATCATATCTGTTTTTATGCCTGGACACTTTACCCTTTCTGCTAAAAGGTCTGAATAGGGGCTACACATTCAGGGAAACCAATGCATCACCATGGAGACCATTATTGAGCAGGCCTATACAGAACATGTCACTGGCCATTCATTGAGGTCTAGAATAGTTTTATGCCTCGGTTGCCAGGCAACGAGGTCACAGTTATGGCAGGAGGTTCCGGGCAAGGTCAGGTCAGCAGACAGGGCAGTTTCAGCGTGCCGGAGACCTGCGCATGCACAGGCAGACCAGTGCCCAGCCATGACTCCCATTTCTGTCCTGCTGACCGCCCCATTTTGCAAGCAGATCATGTAGATGAGTGCCAACCATGGCTGCATTTCTGTGACCCACTTTTCAGTAAAGCAGAGTTCATATTCTTTATTTATTCTGATATGTGGATTTTAAGCTCCTTAAAAAATGATTCCCCGTCCTCTAGGAAGGAGAAGAGGAAGAGGAGGCCTCCATAACCGAAGTAATTTTCTTGCCCATAGCATGCTATGAGCATGTGTGTTTCATCGCTGGGTTGTAAATGGTTTGGATGGTAAAGTATAAATACACAGACTACAGTCTATAGATGTGTGCATTTGAAGGCTATTCCAGTGCATTCCAGTATTCCAGCAAATGCACATTGCTTGCTCTGATATTCAGTGCACATGTCATATTGCTGCATGTTAATGCGGTGGCTTAAATGAGGCTGTTGCTTTTTTCTTAAAGTACACAAGATTATTCAATTCACTGTGTAAATCTCAAGTTGACTGACTCCGGACCATTGACTGTCACCATACCACCAAGCCTCATGAAGACAGCCAGTCTCAAGAATGCTAATACTCAAAGGCTCACCTTGTTAAGCCTGCTACATTCTCAGTGAAGTTAAGCCTGCCACACTCTCAGTGAAATTATGCACTGGTGGTGCAGGGTTAAGGCCAATAAGCAGATGGAACGTGGGTTTGTATCTTTAAATACAGCTACCTGCTTGGCCAATAAAGCATGTAATGTAGTCGAATGCCAGGTGATCGACAGCTCAACCACATACCTGTTCTATTCACTGCAAGATGGTCCTCTCTTGTTAGTGAGCTTTGATACTGACCCCTTCTGATCCCTAACAGCGCATGTTGTTAAAGCTGCATCTCCTTTCATACTGAATGTCCATTGCCTTTGTCCCACTGTGTGTCCTCTCTGTGCTCCCTCTGTCTTTAACTGGTCTCAGGAGGAAGAGGAGCTGGATGCAGAATCAGAGGTAGAATAACACCCTTGAACAGCAGCTGCACCAGCATGGTACCTCAATGCAGCACCCCATAAACTGTATACCAGGAATCCGGAGATGAAAGAGATGTGATAGCTGACAAATGTTTTAGAGTGTCTTTGTGTCCAAAGTTGGTGTCACCCCAGAGTTTCCCTTATCAAGATGAACATCTCTGTTTGTACCCCTTGATAGCAGTTGTGTAGGGTGTCCTTTTTGAAATGATTAGGATTCTTCTTTGAGGATAATCATAACTATAGGCCATGCAGGCCACTTTAGGCTTATTATAACAGACTATTTGTGAGTATAGCCATTCATTATTCATTCAGTATAGCAGTATGTAATGTGACAACAGACCCTGAGACTCTGTGATGTCATAAAGTCACTTAATAATTTAGTTTTGAATAACAAAAAGGAAACAGAATCTTTATATATTGATGGATGTATTAATATTTTGTTATTTTGAGATTCGCGTTCATATTTTTCTGTTTTTCTCAGCAGGTTGAGGAAGATGAACAGTCTTCATCCTGAGTCTGGGTTTGTGTTCCCTTGTACATTGTTAAGGTATTAAATTCTCACTGTCTTTATCCGTGTTTACCATTATGACCACTGGGTGGTGCTACAGCTTTATACAGATGGAGGAAAAAAAGCATTCATAGGTGTCTAGAAATTCTTATCCAAGTTCTTTCACAGTTGTTTCTTTTCTGTCCCCAGATGCCATTTAATCTGTTAATTAAAAAGTTAAAGTTACAAAAGAAATCAAAGTTTAGTTTTTTTTTTTAACCTTGATTGTTCACCATAGTTTTTCCCAGGGTCTCCTATGAAATTTTGTTCTCTTTCCACCTTTCAAAATGCCGTAATTATATTTCTGTAGTTCTACAAGGAAACTGAGAGGACGTGTATGTGTAGAATATAGCTGATAACATTTTGATGAAATTGGGTATATTTTTTAATACCATACTATGTAAAATACGCTCATTAAGAAAGCCAAGTGAGACATGGAAATTATCTATTTATAATATATGTAATAAACAGATAATTATATTATAGCTAATAGAATGCCTCTAATGTCTATATTGGTTTATCACTTTATGCACATATCATGGGTATTTAGAATATGTCATTTTATTGCTAATGCACCAGAATACATGATATCAGCCTCTTTTTTTTGCTTTCCCTGCACTTAAAAATTACATTTTGAAATACTACACTGTTCTTTTGATGGGTGACAAAAGAGGATATTTGTAAGTAGAACATTCAGATAATAAACATATACAGACACACTGAATTACATTTGAATTACATCTGTGCCGATTCAGTCAGAATAGTGCAAACAACATTGTGGGGGAGTTTGGTTGCGGAACAGTCACTCACTGTTGCCCTCAGCTGGCAACCTATAAGTGCTTGTATACTGTACAGAGCTACCATTCCTCACCCACTTTCTCTGCTCACGCCTGTCTGCCCCTGCTCACTGGTGATTGGCTCCTTGCTGTAGTTTCTATTATCTCCCGCTGGATAACGGTAATAGTGCCTCCAACAGGGAAAGATGAAATCGTCCAAGAAAGGATGCTTTCTATTTGATTGAAGTTTTTTTTTTTTCTTTTTTTCGAGAATGGCACAGTAGCCTGAGGGCAAGGTCAGGGGAACGAACCAATCGTAACAGGTTTCATGCTGGGCTCAGCTGCATCGGGCTACATGATACCGCTGTCAACACCCCGTGCAGCAGTGTGCATGTGCCACAGTGACCCCTCATTTTTTGGCCCTGTTTTACAGGCTGGAGAGACCCCCCTCTGCCACCAGTCATCTCCCGGACTCCTCCCCTTATGGCACAAAGGCAGCACTTGATTGGTCAGAGTCTGGCGATCACATCTGCTGTCTGCCCCCCACCGTCTCGGCGAAACCTCCTCACTGCTACTGCCGGCCCCTCTTTTTTACCATATAAAGGAGCACAGAACATTATCTGCGCTCTGCGTGTATTCAATTTGAGATGCAGTTCAGTTGAAATGCACATTAAACGTGTATGTCTTTGTGCCAGGTTTTATAAGGTGATTAAGCTTATGTCAGCTAAGGTATTCAGTGCATTATCTAGAACTGCAGTTCGGTTATCATAAATCACATCAGATGAAGGAACATCCTCTTAGTGGACTTAAAATGCTGCCCAGAGGCACCATCTGGGTGCGACTGTTCCACCGCATTTAGGACATGACACCGCACACTCCGTGCCCACACATTGCAGTCCCTCCCCATTTCAAGGCAGCCAAGTGAAACTCCTGCTGTGGCCAGGGTGGCCTGAATGGGTTTCCCTACCATTTGAAAAGACCCTTACCAAACCGCACTGCAGTGTCAATATTTGCTCTCCATTGTTCTCCAAAGTCAGTTTCAGCTGTTGCACTGTAGAAAGTGTAGAATGGTTTAGCTGGTGTAAAATAGACCCAGGATGTAAAAATAAAAAAAGGATGTAAATAAAGTCTTTTGGGTGTTGGAGTAGCTCTGTGGCCTATTGTGTTGTATTTTCATTGCAGCTATATATTTAAAGATATGATGGCGGAATTGGGCGGTGTGTGTTCAAGTCAACAGGAAGTATGTGAAAGTCACGCCCCTGTCTCTCGGGATATAGGGGCGGCAGTGCACAAGTACGTCATAAATACAGCCATTGTGTCGGAAGACCGTTGATTGCGTAAGTCTACTTATCTTCTAATGTAACCCTCAGAACAATGTAATTTGAGGCGTGTGGCAGCCGTCTCTATTACTCATATGAGTCTGTTTGCAGGCAGTCTTGTAAAACTGGCCTGCACTCTTAATGGCTTTGAACATCAGAACTTGATAACTGCCTTTAGAGACAGATGGGTCGTAGGTCGCCCCCCAAAATGTAATCTCCTTAGTAGACAAGTCACCTCAATTCACACGGCAGTGACCCTTGTTGCAGTGACTTGAAATCCTCCCGCAAGCTCTGGTGCCACGCCTCACGCAAAGAGATGCCGAGTTTCAGTGGTTATTGTTCTCAGGGCACGAGTCACAGGGTATATATTTGTTCTGTTAAACATTAATCCACCAAGGAGAACTTTGACTTCAGTTCTGCCTGCTGCGAACTCAGAGCAGACTGGTGTAGGTCCACTTGACACAGGTGAAGCATTTTGGTTTCAGGCTGGATGTCAGGAGAGCGTGGAACTTTGGATAAATGGATTTTCTCACTGAGGTTACAGCGTGGCCCATTTTGTGACAAGTCCTCAAGTCATTAAGGTAAGTGAATAAGATGAATGTAATGCAGAAGTGGAGAATAAACACTATCAGCACCTGTGTGGGAATAAGTCCAGACGGGGGAACAAATTAAGCTTACACAGCTTAAAAGCTTTATTATTTTAATTGATTATTTTGTGGTGATGACAGCCCGTTAACAAAAATGTGGCTATAAAGACAAATGTAAACACAGACTTGGAAAATTCTGAGACACTCAACTGTTTCTCATGAAGGCTGCTAATAGGGCTGATGAAACATTGTGCTCATAAACTTGGACAATGAATTGAATACATCTGGCTATATTTTTACACAATTGTCATGCTTGTTTATCATGTTAAGATGAACTAACCAGCACATTTTGAAGGTAAACATAGATATTTTAGCTATGAACACCTTGGCTCTTTGATCATTCCATACGTTGTCATTTGTTTTTCTATGTGGTTTTCAGGTGAACGAACCACCTTTTTCCTCTTGCGTAGGTGCACAGTTCCTCTTTTTGTGCATATCATAAACATAAAACTAAACTAGCATTTCATTTTGTTGTGTTTCAAAAAAGCAACTTTTTGTTTCAACAAATGTTCTTTGAATGATGGAGAAGCTGTCACCTCTTCAACCACCTATTCACAGAAGCATAATATAAGCACAGAATACCCAACTTTTTAATTTAAAGCAACTGAATGTTTCTGAATCTGAAAGACATGCTGTTGTTAAATGTGAAAAAGTATTGGGTGTGAATGCTTCTGGGCTGCAGAGAGGGTAGGGCTGCATTACTCTGAAAGGTGTACACCCTTCACAGAAAGGCGTGTAGAGCCTGTGCTTTACTTGCCATTTTTTTCCTTTTGAACTGTTCAGATAGAAGAATGCAGCCTTAAAAATGAATAAATCAAGCATTGGTTTATTTGGCCTTTCAGACATTCACCTTTGTGCTGCAAGTGAGTCAGAACCTGTGCTCCCGCTCATTGAATGAACTGGAGACTGAAAAAGCTTATCTCAGGTTTAAGCTTTATAATCCCCATGTTGACAAAATAACTTCCTTCCACTCTCCCTCCAGATGAACAGAAACATTCATCTAATGAGATTTGGCCAGCAGGCACAGCATAGTTTCACTCTTTAAGGATTTTATTTTGTGTGTAACCTTGTACCGGACAACATAGCGTTATCAGTGATCTTTGCTGACCACAGTGTATTCATTTTTATCAAGTGAATTCTGTGTCAGAGTGAGTTTCTTTCTTTAAACCTGCACGTCTCCTCAAAGCATTCTCTCCCAAATCACAATGAGAGCCAAACAGACTGTGTTTGAACTTCCTTGCCTTACCCCTGCCTTTACATCTCCTTTCAGCTTCAGCTGGAATGAGCATTTCCTGGATAGTATGACCTCCATACTCCTCGCATTCCTCTTGCTACCTGCAATTGGAGGTGACGTCCAGCTCGATGCCACAGTCATATCTCAGAGTGTCCCTGTGATCCCTATCCCAAAGTCACCTAAAAATTCTCTGAATAATGATATGAAGATTTTATAAATAATTATACACACAATAATCATTTTCTGTACATGTATGTAACTGTACGCCATATTTACATGCACAAAAGACAATGAGACACGTTATTTTATAATATGTGATTTGCCTATCATTAAACTGCACTGAGCCATGTGCGGAAAATAAATATCCCAACACACAATTCATGTGAATGTATCACTACAAACAGTTTCCTCCCATAGGGTGGAAGTAGGAGTACACTTGTACTAAACTACACTCACATAAGGCCACCCACATAAACAATTAATAAAATTAACTAGAGAACAGCAACTAAAATGAAACTGGGAAGATACATCACCAGGGGGATGGAGCTGACTTCAGCACATGCAAGTTATCTCCCCTGCATTACTGATGTTTCTATGATTGCAAGTTTGTCTTTTACTTCTACCTTTTATAGAAGCAACCTCCCTTAATTATTATAATTACTCTCCCAAAAGTAATTAAAACCTTTAAGCATGTTACTTAAGGCTAATCCTTTGTATGTACGAAAGCAATGGGACAGTACCTTCAACATCTTCTTTGTCTTTACATTAAATTTATGATACCCTAAGTCCCATTTCACACAAAGTCTCCTCTATCTCTATAATTCCACAGATTCTGTCTAGATTCTGTTGTTTACATTTCTAAATTTGAAAATATTCAAATGTTAGACTTCATAATAGAGGCTGTTGTGTGAAAAGTGAAATATAATTATTTCATATGAAATAATTGTAAAAATATATATGCAAATATAACCATGCAGAGCGGACAGTGTTGCATTACCCTTTTAAGGAAATTGTCACTGTGATCAGTTTAGAACACGGTGGTGACAGTGGTCTTTTTTAATTTCTTTCGTATGATCTTAGGGGTGATTGCTCAGGTCCAACTGGAACCCGAAAATGCTGCAATCCTCCGTGGCACAGATGCCAGGTTCAACTGCAGCCTCAGTCAATCTTGGGTTGCCATGACCTGGTTTCTGAACAGCAACTACGTCCTGACCATCACCAGAGAGCATGGTCCCATCTCAAATGATGGACGGTACACTGCGGTAAACCGCAGCACTGACCAGAGCTCCAAGTGGGAGTTTATCCTGAAGAACGCACAACTGAACGACTCCGGTCTAGTCAGCTGTGAAGTCCAAAATGTTGAAAGCAAACGGGCCAATTTGTCTGTTCAAGGTTGGTTCACTGTTACACTTTACTGCTTTGTGTTTATTTATTCATTTATTTCTGTAGTCCGGGAGGGTTTCAGGTAGCAAATGAGTTGACGGGATATTGAAAAGCTAAACGCAAAATTTTGATTGTACTTTCTGTTACAGCTCAGGACTCAGGTGTAAAACATGTACATGAACTTCCCCCAGAGAGCATTGATCACAACACAGAAACAGAGCAAAGTAATATTTACAATAAAGTTAAGTCATATGAGTATTGTAAAGTGGGGCCCACCTTTCTTTTGTTCAAAGACAACAGGACTAATCAGAAATGGTGAGAGTCTTGGCAGAGAATGGAGAAAATAATGAAACAACCCCCTTTGAATTGCAGTATTATTAAGACAGAGGAGGATGTGGAGAGTTGCCAGCAGTTATTGCACCTTGATGATCCTTAACAGAATATAAAAGAGGACAGTACAATACAGGTCTTGAGCTACATAGCAATTTCAACAGAGAAGAAAAATAAATATTTTCTTAAAATTCAATATTGTCTGAAGACCAAAAGCAAATCTTGTTGTTCTTTCTCAATATACATTTGCTTCACTACTTTAACTGGATGCACATATTTTGTATTTATCAAGGGATTTGCTTTTGTCTATCCAGTCTTTCCCCTGGTTTGTGCAGTCCAGAAGATTTGATTCAATGCACTATTTGCAAGGGCTTGACACAGCATAAGGTGCTGTTGATGCAAGTATATCCAACGGGCTGCAAATCGATTGTGCAGTTCTAAATATGAGATTCTGGAGGACCCTAAGACAAGTCGAATCACAAACAGGAACGGTGGAGATTGAACTGAGGTTTAGGGTCCATCAGCACACCGCTGGTACTCATTCCTCCCTCTTCTACATTCTTCATGTCTGGGCTCTACGGGGGGAGAGCTAATCATGACAGGCATGTACATGTACTCTAAGTGTCACCCGTGGCTGTAAAAATGGTGCATTTGTTATGAAATTTTAAAAATGGGCTTATAGGTGAAAACACCCTGTCCCACTGTCTAAGGTCTGTGCTGGTCTTCCTTTCAACTGAGGCATTTTGATAATGTGGCAAACAGGAGGTTAATTGCTAGATTGGTGACTAATTTGGATTGATTTCTCATGACAGTTTTCATCTCCAAGCCCTTCATGGAATTATGGTGTTGCTGAAGGTGTGTTTATGTTATTAAAATAATAATAGTAGTAATAATAATAATAATAATAATAAGTTATACTTCTCAAATTACCCATAACCATTATACGGACCAGTATTCAACTTAATTAAGATTAATTTGTTTTTCAATTTTTTAATGTTTTCATTGGCTGGAACAATTAATTGAACACCTAATTAAGCTTAAATAATTGAGACAGCTGGCCAAAAATATTGTACAAATCTGATTTGAAAATAAATAAGTAAAATATCTTTACTTTTTATCATTATATTAGCACAGTACACTCCAAATGACATATTGTATTCACAAAGGACTTTTGGCAGTAACTTGTAGAACAGTGGTAAACAAGCTCAAAGACTGCATGAGGACTGCAAAATACATAAAGAGTGAGCTTACTTATACCAGGACGCCAATGATGTTTTTCTCTCTCCTGAAGCCTTGTGAATCAAGACTAAGACCACTGTTGTACATTTCAGCATGTTTGCATCTCATATGTGATCATATTAAAGTGGTTAGAATACATAATAAGCAGCTTTCCTTTACTTACATACATGGAGAATAAAAGCCTTTGTCCTTGCACCTTACAGACTGTTACACACTGTCACTGTCAAATGGAATGAGCTATTTATGGATCATGATGGATCAACTTGATTGCCCACTTGAGAATTTTGCTTATGTCATGCATGATAAAATTACAAAAGTTTATTGATTGCTTTATCTCTGTAATTGTTGCATTTTATGTAATTTCCTGTCATTGAAGGAAAAGCTAAGGACTGCAGACTGAAAGTATATTTGTTCTGCTTACGTAGAACCATTCCACCCCCTGAGGACAAACTTCTAACAAGGTTATGAGCATGGTTAAGATTAATGGATAAGATGGTTAGCAGTGCAGGCACATAATCTAACCTTGTGGCAGTTTTTGGAAAGTGTTATAACAGATGTACTAGCACATTTACCATGTTTGTGATGTCTGTTGTACACCGGAACAATTGTTATTTATGGTACATGTTGATTCTGGTCTGATTCTTCAGTCATTGGTCCAAATGCAGTCTATGGTAAAAACAACAAAACAGAAATCTAATCTAAATTAACAGGGCTAAGACCCCGACTTTGATGTGATTACTACATCACATATCACATATGTTGCGGGGTTGGGCAGAAATAGAAGCCCTGTGCCACAGCCTGCCATTGTAAGGAGAGAGAAGCATGCTGCTCTAATGATAATACGAAAAATGGTAATTGTGAGGTGTCTCACTTCAGGTGCTTTGCTTTTTTCGTTCAGAGCAATTTTCTGGGTTTCATCAGTATCCAGTTGACTTGCCTCTGTCAAAGATTGAGGGCTCTGCCAAAATCATAAAAGTACTTCTTGCTACAGGTGGGGTCAAATGCATGACTCCACTAACTTCAGAACACTGCAGAGAGTGACTCCTCATCCATGATGCTGCTGATATAAATGTCCATTATCAGTACCTCTTGAAAGGCTCCTGCACCATGGATGCAGGGAACATCTGTATGTTCTTTGCCTTTTCAATGAATGGCACATCATGGTGTTTTTGGTCAGCAGTACGCAGTTACCGCTCCAATTGTAGCAGCGTTGTTGAGATGTGGAGTATATAATTAGATGAGATGAGAGTCGCAGATCCATACTAAGGGCTTGGATTATTTTATCCTGTTTACCCTCTTCTAACTATCCACCTTGCACTTGCATAAGGCATCATACTCTATCACACGCATGCATGCGTGTCTATGTGCAGGCACATGTGCACACAGAACATATCAGTGTTTGCATTATGAGATGTTTATGTTTCCTCTGGAGGAGCCCGTTGTGAGTCAGCCCACTTAGATGTAATTCTAAGATGGAGAAATGGGCTGCGGGCTCTGAGCGTAAACGCTCACGATGGCTCCCATCAGCGCACGGCAGGGCTGAGCCCGCTCATACTTCTTCTAGATTAAGCACTTCCCTTCCAGCGCCAATTGTCCTGCTGAGGAATGAGGATGAAAAATCCCAGGAATTAAAAACAGCTTTGCTCACCAGCATCCTCCCCCCGCTTCCGCCAGGGCAGGAGAACGGGCCCATGATATAAGGAGCACAGCCCCCCTAACGCAGTAATGAAACTGTATTACTGCGGATCATTTAGTCAGAGGTGATTGCTGTAGTAAGGGCTATCTCCTGTCAGGAATGGGGGGGGGGGGGGGGGCGAGAGCGGGGCTTTCACCTTCTGAGAAACTAGCAGCTGGAACGTGTGTCAGAAAAAAGCACAGAGGTCTTATTTTCTCGGCTCTAATTTTCACGGGTACTTTCTGAATCTCCCTCGACTAGGTGTTCACTCTCTGTTTTGACAGTAGACTTGCTTCACCAGAGGACTTAATGGAAAAACCCGAGAATTTTGGTCGCAAATAAATGAAAGCCCCTTCAGCAGCGACGTGGCACTTTGTGAAGCGAGTCTTTTAAAATTGGCTCCATGCTTTTGCTGCCTGTCTGTAGCACTTTGCATTTTAAAACCACAGTTAAAATACATAACAATTAAAATGGAACCGAGTCTGAAAACTGAGTTGTAAAAAACATGTTGTATATTTCGAAAGAAGGAAACATAAGCATATTGTATGGATATTCCAAGTATGTCAGTATTGCAACAAGAATAGAATTTGTGTAGTATTACAGAGATTTGTTATGCTTTTTTGAACAATGCAGCTGGGAGGCACATTCTCTGATTGAAAGAAACTCCAGCCTTTTTTCCACAGGGAAGAGTTTGTGAAAACATACCTCTAAAATTGTTTGACGTCAAACACTTGGAAACTAGGCCCATGAGATGAAAGGAGGGAGACAGCACGGCAAAAACAGTGTGGGCTTTGATTATAAATTACCAAGGTAGACACATCTTTCCAATTAAATAAAGCAGAGGCTTCAGTAATTTTCCTGCTGTCTGTACCAGTCCTCAGTACTGCCTTCCATCAAACTGTGAGATACCCACAGGGGATTTGGTGAAAAGCTGCCCCATAAAACGTAATCATGAGCAGTTGATTTCGGCTGTCAGCACTTCCTCCCTGAAACTTCATTTTGCTAAAACATCCTATTATGCAAAGTTTCTACTTTTCAGTGCTCACTCTCCTAATCACAAATCTCTCAGCATAAATCAATTTCTGGCAACAGTTTTGGTTCTTTATGCTTAGCTGCTACGTGGCACCAGGCAAGCGGATATATCTTTGAATCATACCGCTCTTCCTGGTTTTGGTTATTTTTGTCTTTCTGTAGGTCAGGGTGATGCACATGTTTCAAATCTCAGCACCAAAAGTGATCTTGTCAACAGTTCATCTGCCTTTGAGTGATGTAAACCAGTCCTCAGAGTCTGTTGGTCATTATTGTCTGATACCTAAACTTGATCCATCATTTATAAGTGCACTGACTGAACTGGGGAATCTGCTTAACTCATTGTGTCCAAGAGTTCTTAGCAGGGTGATATTAAGGCACATGAGGACAGTCCGGACTGCTGCTGACTGTATTAAGTTGTTATGATGTAATGGGGCATACAGAATCTCCTATACAGTGATATGGGCACACATTAGTTTTCATCTGCCCCTCTGGTTTATAAATATCTCATTTGTAGGGACCTGTAGGGGTGTCTGTCCACAAAGCTATAACTCTTGTTGTGTCTATTCTTCTTCCCTAGCCCCCAGAGCAAATGTTTAATATCATTTCACAGTATTAAGTCTGTCAAGCTTGATCATCTATCTGACTGAGGCTCTGCAAAATTGTTCTTTTTTATATATTCTCAAACGTGTACAATTAATAAGAAATAACTGCACCCGTATGAATAATGAATGGCACAGTGACAGACAACACAATAGTTAAAAAAAACTATCACCTACATTGTCAATGCAAGGTTAGCTCACTGTAGGCTACTGTGAATGTTAAAAGATAATGATTACACAGAGAATGATGGCATATGAGACAGTGAATCATGTACCCTTTTAATTGTATTAAAAATGAAAATTACAAAAAATTTATGCTGTCATCAAATGTGAAAGCAAATTAGCTTTGGCTGTGAACCTACATAGTGTGCCATATCAGAATGAACGCAAATGGAAAATGAAGTTAGGACCAACACTTTAGAACGGTGAAACTGTGACTGTGGCTTTTTAATGGTTTTTATCAATGGTAATTTTATACAGTCTGCTGGAGGTTTGTGAGTCAAATCATTGTTAATCTGCTGTTACTGGAATAAAGAGTTCGGGCAAGCCTGCGCATATTTCAGCACTTTCTTTGAATATAAGATTCTTCATTGGCAACCCCAAACCCATCTGTTTAAATTGCCATGCAGTAGTCACAAAGTGTTGAAAAAATAAAAATGATGCAGTAAGTGATGTTCAAACCACAGAAATCTGTCCCTAAGCACTCAAGGTAGATGATCTAAAGAAGAACAAAAAGTATCTTCAAGCTGTGTAGTTCATTGTATGGCAGCTTCAGAGCCAGACAGAAAAGACCTTAACCTAACCTCCATGACAGAACTCATTACAAAAAGGAACGTGTAGTTAAGTGATGTCCTGAACATTGCTTTTGTTCCTCTCCAGAGAGCGGCACTGTGACCATCCTAAGTGGGAATGTGACAGCCAAGCGGGGGCAGCAGGCCACGTTCCAATGCCTGGCCCAGAGCTGGTTCCCAGAGCCCCTTGTGACCTGGACTTTCAATGGAACAGACGTGGACAAGGGCAACTACAACACCAGCAGCGTGGCCTCAGGGGGATTGTTCAGCTCAACCAGCACTCTGAGCCTCCCTGCCAATCACAGTGCCCCTGTAGAATGCCTGGCCACGGTGCCTGCCCTGTCTATGCCACAAACCAGCAGTGTCTTCCTGTTGGTCGGTGAGAACTTCATGCCATCCTTGTTCGAGCCCTCCTTGTTAATTTATATGCTGAAATATTGGCACGGATTGAGCAATATCATTTTCACAAGGCAGTACAGTTAAAATAAGAATAATAATGCACAGACCTACACCATCAACGCGTGAGCTTCCAAAGAAGAGTCGACACCTGGAAGGGTCATTGCTCTCACAAAGTCAACCTAAAGTATAACCATAATGGCTAGGGTTTTTTTTTTCATGTGTTTTTCATGCATGTTCCCTGTGAAATTCTAAATCCATCCCTCTTGCATAGTTCCAGAGACACCTCAGAGGGACCAGACTGTGCTGATAGCAGTCATTGTGTCTGTCGTCGCATTTGCACTGTTAGTACTGCTTGTCATCGGGATCGTCTTCTGTTGCAAAAGAAGAAAAGCAGCAAGTAAGGGGCTTTTATTCTGTGTCGTCCAGTGTCAGATTAGACCCTCCCTTTATGCTTTCCAGAGTACAAGAAGAACTATAAAAGTTTAATGAAAAAGTTAAGCAGTCAGGCCCTCTCTCCAAGAATGATTACTGGGATCAGCAAATGCGCACATTAGCATGTAGAGAACTTGAGGTGTCAGCAAAAATGGCTATTTCAAATCTGCTGACCTTTTCTGTGCCTTGCCGCTCACCTGTCCGGAACAAGGGAACAGCTCTGAGAGACAAGTGACAACAAGAGACCATTGTAGGGAGATCTGGCATGTAGGTCACAACCCGCTCCTGATAAGCTAAAAGGTTAATGTCAGTGTTGGGGAAAGAGATGCAGAGATGGGTTGTTGGCAGCTGGTTTAAATCAGCAATGGGCAAAATACAATTTCAACTATTGCTGTAGTTTTGTTTCTGAAAGAAAGATACATAATGTTGTGTCCAAAATTACATTTCAGTATGTAAATCTACAACCCCGATTCATGAGATTCTGAATTGAAAATGCTTATTTTTATATTTTTATAAATGGGGTTATTTTTCTGGCAATTTCTATTTTTAAACAGCAAATACACATTCTGTCTGTCTTTAAGAAAACAGCAATACGTCCTCAAATTGTACATAAGTTTGCCTTGAAAAGATTTTTCAAATGGAACGTATATGGAGAGCCAATGTTGGTTATCACTGCATGAGATGGGCAGGAATAAAAACGATAAAGGTGGGTTAACCCTTGCTGTCTCTTACCTTGAAGCCATTGAGATTAATGATATTTTTTCAATGAGTCAGAAGTGACTTGGCCCTTTGGCAGCTTTGGGGAGCTGCTCCTTAGTTGTTTGTGGAGCACCCTTAAAAAATGGTTGTCCTTAGCTCCAGAGCAGCCTGCTCATATACGATAACAAAAGTAACTGTGACTCACGTATTAAACTCCCATAATCTCTGTGACAGATTCAGGACTAGCAGAAATCAAGGACACATTTAGGGGCTGGAGATTATTTTTAGACAGGTGTACTCTCCCTCACTCCAAGACGTTTAACAGATTCTCCATGCTTGATTTGGTCCATCCCCTTTCGGAAACAAGTAAGACAATGCGCGTTTTATTTTTACTCAAAGTCACTCGCCCTCAGCAAAAGCCCTTAATGTGATTTCTTAGACAATCAAATAAATGCCATGCTGCGTATACAGTGTGGCTCTTCCTTTTCTTCTGTCTGTGAACAAAAACAGTACTGTTTGGACATGCAGTGGTGATCCAAAAATGTATTTTTATTTTCATTCATATGGATACTGTTGTTTTTTTTTTTTTAAAAAAATGAAATGTGTGTTGCCTAGCCAACAAGAAAAAGGAGTTCATGTTTTGTCCCTACGGCTGAGCATCATTTATGCCTTCGCCACATAACTGTTTGTGATCATGCCATAGGTCTGGAGTAAGAAACCAATGATGCTTGTATGATAAGATTCATTAACGCTTAATGCTATCTTCTGAACCAAAAAAAAAAAAAAAAACACCCATAGGCCTCAGTTATGCTTCCCAGAAAAAAAAAAGCAAAAAATGTTGTAGGACACATTATCGTATTAATGCAGGCCTGCAGGGCAATGCTGAGCAAATTGAGAATACTTTGAAACAGGCAGGAGACCTCTGCTGTGCATGTTATTGTTTGTAAGGATAGCATTATATACATCCTTTTGAATCATCCTCAGAACACAAATTCCCAGAGGAATGAATTTAATTCAGCAGGTTATTAAAGTCTTATTTCACTCTCTTTCAGAATCCAACTATCAGGAGGAAGTGAGGTAAGCTCTAACAGACTGACACCATTCTGACTCCTGCACCTCAGTGACTGAAGTTCATTAGCACTGGGGATTGGAGTGCTTGCTTCGGAAGCAAAACCTTACATCTAATTAATTCAAATCTGGAGGAAAAACCATGAAGCAGGGCTGTCTCCTCTGTCTATAGCTGCTAATCATCTATGAAACGATGTGCACAAACTTTGGTGAAAGCGAATCAATACATTTTAATCAGATTGATTTAAAGTTCTGTTTCATGAGGTCACAACTCAGCACCAGGCCTTTTAAACCCTTACCCTGCTGTTTGGGAATGTAAGATAACAGATAACATGATTATTTAGGAGGGATTTCTGAAGAATATATACAAAATTGACTGTGTTAAAAATAAATAATCCTTTATTACACAGAAAATTTAATAGGGTTTCAATGCAATAACTTCTTTGTGAGGCTTGCATTTGAGAGAAAAAAATAATCCATGAATCTAAATATTTAACATATGTAGACATGCGTACGCTGTTGCCTTTTATGAATAGAAGAAAGAGAGCTATTACTAATGTGAACTTTACGCCTCCCCAACACACAAAATTTATGGTCGACAACCGCCCTGACCCCAGCAGGCATATTGTTACGATCCCTCCATGACCTGAATGAAACTTCTGTCTGCTTGGAGCACTCTGTATTAAATTTCCTACCCTAATTTGCAGTCTCAAACTGCCCGTCGAGCATACATCAAACCTGTGCCAGCTGGGTGCATTTCACCCTGGAGTAGTTGTTTGAATATGATCATCATAGTGTATTAAGAAATATTGTGTACAGTATATTAAGAAATAAAGTGGGTTGGCATAAAAGAACCTTTATCTACGTGTTTGAAAGAGAGGAAGAATAATGTAATTCCTACATAAACTACACCAAAATATTTGATGTGTAGCAACTGTTGTAGTAACTTTGAATGTTGAAAGTACTGAGATGTACATTGGCTGTTTTCAGAAGTATTTTCATTGTCATGATCAGCTTTCCATGCAGGGGAGGAAAATTTTGGGGACTTGAAGGCCAAACTTCCATAAGAACCCTTCTCATTAAAGCAAAACCTTTTATTAGTACGACAGTACTATGAATGGCGATTGCCATGACACCATGGAGAGAAACTCCACAAATACAGCAAAGTAGTGGTGTACTAATTTATAAAGTGAGAATATCCATTTTATCCTAGCAGGATTTCAACACAATTTATTGTCATGTCCACTTGTGAGATCAGAGACTTTTCTTAATCTGGAATAGTGTTCCTCACCAAGCTAACAGGAGCTCTAAGTGAAACAGTTCAAGTAATTGGCTGATGTGAGTTTTCTGATGAATTGACGCGTACTCTAAATGAAATTAGCACTTTTTTTTAGCAAACACAGTCAAGTCAGGTAATAGGTTTTGTACATATATAGAAAAAAACAAATGGAGCTCTTCGGGGGAAATTCAAAGTGTACATTCAAATCTGTAACTATGAACCATCTGCTCATGATTTGAATCTCATTTAATGTTGATCTCAAGTAGTGAAGGCTTGTCTCCTAGTTGTGTTTTACTTTCAGTGTGCCTTGCGCACACTGAAAGTAAAACCCATCAAATTTTAGGATGAAGTGATGTAACCTTAAGGTAAATTGATGTCACATGTAATGTCCAATTATAGGAGAATATTACAGCAGTGGCAGATTTTTGGAGTAAAACGATGCTGTTTCAACAATTAATGCAACTCAAGCTAGAACAGCAATGATCTCTATCAATATGTTGGCAACAATTCATTAAATTGTTCCTAATCGTTACTAGAACAAGTATAATGGCTTGTTGCTGAACGAGTCTGATTTCCCAGCTGTTTTCATTCTATTGGAATGAGCCAGCATCCTGTGGTGAGAGTGTTTTGGTTTTCTCAGGAAAACAAGATCCATAAATGAGAAGAGCGCCACAGCGGGGGCAGCACAGGGGAAGGATAACCTGGCATACTCTCCAGATGGCCAGACAGGTGAGACGAGTCTTTTTTCTTTACTTTTGAATGCATTTGATATTTAAACAGGAATACACAACAGTACAGGCCTAACCCAGTAAAATGACTGATAAGGAGATATATTTGAAAGCTAATGTCTATATAGAAATGTCCAGGAAAGCTAAACATTAAAGGAAGCAGGCCCAGGAGGACAGGATGAAAAATAAATAAGGAATAAATGAATAAAGAGGGAGTGTTATGGGTACACTCACACTAACATTACTCTCTCTCCCTGTTACCATTAGGAGCTTTGTTTTCCACCTCTCCTTGGTTTGATTTACTACCTTGGCCCAACCATGCGCAATGCTTTACATAAACAAGCCAAACCTTTTATAAAGTTTCTTTTAAGGGAGCATTTATTACCCATTAACGTGCCACTCAACAGTCCACGTGGAAAAATTAGTAAATAAGATGCCTCCAGTAAACGGTAAATTGTACATTTATCCCTCCGCAGGTGTCGCCTACAGTGAATTCAATGACAGTGGCTTCAGCCAGACGAACTCCATCCGCACTATTGAGGTAACAAAAGAGCACAGCTTACTGCAGCTGAATTATTCAGGCGGCTCTATGCGGTGCTGTGGACGCCTTGTATTGATGAGAACACTAGAGTGGACAGCACACACATTGTGAACAGATTGGGTGCAAGTGCTCCTGCTTACTTCTTAAATGAATGTTTGTCTGAAGTGGTTACTCAAAACAGCCTGGGGTGCGACACAGTCAACGAGAGTGCGTCCTTGAATTTTTATGAAACACAAATCAACACCATACCTCATCGTGACATTTTGAGAGGCCCATTCAGTTGGTGTATGCAATGCATTTCTATTAAGAATTTACAAATAAAATTATACTCAGGATAAGTTTTTGGTTGGACAAAGAAAGCATCAGAGTTCTGTGTGGGATGAATGCTTGGTGCATGCATGTTAATGATGCCTGGGACTTCTTATTGACTCAGTAGATCACTCACTCAATATTACTTACTAACTCAGTATATCACTCACTCAGTATCATGTACTGTACTGACTAAGTGGATGTCCTAAATAAGACATTTACTCAATTTTTGAAAACTTTCATTTATACTACAATTGTTTTGCATGATACATGGGTGTGTTCATGTGTTCATGTGAAAAGTTGAAAGAGAATTCCTCAAAATAATGTTAACATTATTGCAAATATTCTGTACTGGTAATTCTGATGATTGATAGGGGACATAGCAGGATGCACCCCCATCTTTAACCCCCATCTGTGTTCTTTCCGAAGTAAAGCAGTACACAAATCCATGGCCTAGGTTCCTCTCTGTGGGGCTCTGTGGGCTCTATTGCATACCACACATCACTAAGACGAGTGCTTTTGTGCTATCTCTCCAGATGCCTGATGTTGTTAGCACGAGTTACAGCGCCGCCAATGGGCACGGCCACGACACGCTCACTGCGGATGGAATCAGGAAGCACAGGCATGCAACCATCGTCTGACGCAGGGCTCTGCAAACCGGGAGCGGGTGTGCATCACGTTCACTCTCCCTGAAAGGAAATGCAAGACGTCCAATTTCATCTTCCTTTTTTTAAATATGGCTGTATCGTTGTATATCAGGTATGGCAGCAAAAATAGCTAAGTAATGTAGAGCATGAGGTGTGACAGTTAGAGCACCTTTCAATTTGTCTTGGCTATAGGATGCCTTTCTGAAGCCACAAAGGCATCCTGTAGTCAAACATGTTTCAGAAGGTCCAACAGTACCACAGTTAAAAAACAAACATAAATGCAAGCCGAGGGTTGTGGCTCCAATTCCTGTATGAAAACACGTCATCTGTACCACTGAGAACGGCCATCAACTCAGTTGTTAGGGTACAACACTGCCGCATAAAGGTTGCTCACTGTTTATGTTGTAAAAATGCCAACAAGTAATGTAATGTAATTAGAGATTAGTCTGGACTCATACCTGGAGGTGACAGATAGGTATGTAAACAGCTGCAAGTCAGCACACAGGGCAACAGGTTGCAGAATATGTAAACTGATACTGATATCCTCTGTGCCACAGAAGAAAACTTTTTATATTGGATTAGAGTTCACAGATCTTGGACTGTGAGGCCTGGAAAGTGCTATTGTGTGTCTGAGGTACAGGAAGAAGTAGTTAAAACTTTGCCATGGTGTCCCAGAGCGCTGTCAGACCGAGATGGAGTATGCAGAGCCTGTGGCATGCCGCAAACAGGGGTTCATGAATCTTGTGGGTTAGAAGGCCTTTGTCCCTGGCCACCTCTCTGCCTTCACTGTGAAAGAACTCATAAAACCAGTGCCTGGAAGGCTACTTAGAGCCAAGTACTATTCAAACTGAAAGCAAAGCTCTGCTTTCTCTCCTCAAATGGATAATTGTATACACCAGGTTATGAAAAATTATGTCTCAGACAAGTCCAGTTGCTAAATTGTCTGCTACCTTGAAACAGTCTGTCAGTAATTATAGATTATAAACTCCATTCACAAATTTTCTTTATTCCATATTATTCTTCAGAATCATTGGGTGTTGAAGTTTTACAAGACTAGGCCTGAATGAAGAGACCTGAAATCAGTTATTTACATATTTATGCTGTATTTAAAACAACATTTTTACATAATTATAATATATATTTTTGAAAAGATATCAAGTAATATTGAGACAGTGATAAGCTAACATTTGTCTGTTTTGGTTTGTAAGCATTGCTCTTTCAATCTAAATTATCTTGTATAAAATGTTTTTTTTTATGTTGTTCACAGCCTTTTGTGAGATTTCCTGTGCGGGTTTATAAGCTAATGGAGCTTGTGACAGTGACGGGGACACTCCCTGGGGACACTAGCATTACTGCACCTGGTGACAGCTGAGTTCAGGAGAGACTTGAGTTAGTCCCAGGGGTGCATCCCACTGCACGTGCCTGATTCCTTATGACTGACTTCCATGTTTAATCAGGTTGTTAATAAACAGAGACTCTGAATATTCAGTGGACAGTGGTCCTAAGTAAAATGGACCGTCATCCCTCTCTCTCCTTCTCTCTCCATATTTTTCTTTAACTCTACCCTTTGTCTCTCACATAATATAATTATGTCTCAATATAAACCTTGTGTACCTTGGTTTATATTGTATCAGCTATTAAGCATCTTATTAACATTGTTAATAATTGTCAATGTTTATATATGTATGAAACCCAGGAGTCCCTTGAAATCAGTAATATCCTGACTAAATAAATAAATTAAATGAATGAATGAAATGAAATGTTTGAGTGAAAATATTTGTCACTGCACTGTGTGTCAACAAAACTGGTATGCATCAGTAAAACCACTCCTCAGGTGCGCTCAGATTCAATGCTGAGTTTTTAGGTATTCTTTCATCAGTAAAATTAATTTTAATCATGATATAGAACACTGCCTTCCTCTTCTTACTCCACTGAGTATCTTACATCATTGGTTGAGTCTTTCTTGCTTTGTACTTCCACAGAATTCATGGACATTACTGCCTTCCTCTAAGTACTTGCGTGCTTGCTTGGCTTTATTGCAGCTTTACTGTGGGCTGCAATAGACCTGACACTTACACTGTGTATGGTGACATTGGTTTTTCTAAACTGGGATAATATATGCGCAAAAGCCAAGCTATTAAAGGCAGCAGATGATTCACTGACTCGGCACACAGGAGAGGTTCCTCTTAACATAAAGGAGAAGTGTGAAACATGCAATACTGCTTGCTGCGGTTTGGAGTAGGCTATGCATGCCTACAATGTCTGAGTTATGGACTTGGTTGTCATCATATATGTATAATGCTGGCTGTGATGGAGATCATGGCAGTGCGCACAGGAGTATGTCCTTGCTGCACTTACAGAATGGGAGTCCTGCGCATTGTACAGAGACACCTCTGCCTCAGTGTGTGACCGCAGCTGAACCGAGCTGCGTGTGCCCGGTTGCCGCACATGCACTCCCATGTGCCGGCATAGGTGGCTTCACCTCAGGGGCTGTGGAAACTTGTCGAGTCTGCACCTTTGCGGAAATGCGACCTGCCTGTCCTCATCGGCGGGGCACAGCTCCAAGGGTCAGGGAGGAGATGCCACAGCTCTGTTTGATAAAGTCCTCCACTATGCTGAGAGGGATTAATCTGCTCTCACTGCCACACCGGAGACACTGCAGTGAGGCAGAGGCTACAGAGACAGTGCTGGGCTACAGAGACCGCTCTTTCTCTTGTTCTCCAAACAGTGTAGGGGTAAAGAAACAGATCGCATTGTCTGTATTCTTACTGTCAGTGACCAAACACTTTTATCCAGAGTGTCTTCAGTTTGTAATACAGCAGCTTTATAATAGTGAACAAAATTCAGAATGAGTTGCAGAGACATTATGGGGGAAATCACTGTGACTCTGCTGACTCTGCAGAAATAGGAGGGGTGACACAGGCGAAGGGGGTTCAGAGAAAGGAAGCACGGGGGGAGGAGAGCTCTGAATTTTATCTGTGCCAGGTCTCTCCTTTTTGTTCTTGGATGAGTATCTGCATAGGGTCAGCAAGATGCATATTTTTTTTCTGTGTTTAACAAAAGAGTCCCCTCAGCTTTAACAAGCCAAGGTATTTGAGAGATAATGAAATATGTCAGAATTTCCACCATGTTAATATCACTTTTAGAACATTAGATATGGTATCTCTGGAGACTGAAAGCTCAATGTCATTCCATAACCAGTGACATCAAAGTCATGCTGTATAATACTGACCACCAGACCTCTTAGCAACCCTTGTAAAGACTTCAATTTTATACACAGTTAACTGCAGGGCTACAATGACATGGAACCAAATATCTTCAGCCCCATTGACTCAAGAGTTCATTGCCACAGTGCTATTAAATTACTCAGTAGAAGTGTTGATGCTCTTGTTGGCCAACACAGTTTAGTTATCTGTCTAGGCTGTAGTCCTATGACACCTGAGTCTGAGTAAATTTCCATCTGACATTGTCATTGTCCATGTGACAGTGTCAGGGATCTGATTATGATGGATGGTATCAAGGTTTCCACAGTGCTGTCTAAATCCAAGCCAGATAAATTTGGATGCTGTGATAATGGTACTAGAAATGTGATGATCAGAGTGTGTACAAATATTATATTCAAAGGGGCTGCCAAAAGCAGACGCTTTTAAATGATTATTTTCATATCGCTTGAGATGCAAAGCTTTTGTAAATGAGGGCGTCTGGCACAGTAAATAAATACAGTTAAATTGATGGGTATGACTTTTAAAGTGACTCCAAAAATTCAAATGACATCATAAACGTCAAACATATAACACAGTATGAATTGTTATTGTCTGCACCACTAACTGAATTTATTCAGCAGAGTTGGAAATGCCTTGCCAGCACGTGTGCTCTGAGCATTATCGGGTTCACGCAAAGCCCACACATTTCACACTGTCTCACTCTCTCTTTTAAGTATTGCAAAGCCATCCTTGTTTCATTGAGGAAGTATGCTTCTGACTCAGTTCAAGATGTAACTTGGAACAAAACTTGGTTCATGGGTGGGATTTAGGGTACAGTGCTTTAGTGAGTTTTTTCTGTCCAGCAATATGGCAGGAGATGGCTAAAGATTTATCACCAGTTATGGACCTTGTTGAAGCATGATTTGGGAATATCCAATCATATTTCAGTTTGAGATGGGTGGGATGTTACTTGGGGATGCCAGTGGCAGATGGTTATATCAATAAACAAATAGGAAATTATAGTACGGTAAGTGGTTTCTTCAACATTACCACGGTGCAAATCACAATATATACACACAGCTCACAGTCAGTATACAAATACAGTTTACTGCCGGAACATTGTAGTGCTTTTGTTAGCTCCTTATGTGTCACATAGTTGTAAAATACAATTCAATTAACCCAGAACTGAACAGGAATACAAATGAAATTAGCATGACATCATACATATTTTGGAAAAAAGAAAGACAGCTTTTGTTTTACTTTAGTCTGTAATTCTGAAAGAGATGTGATTTTACAGGACAACCACTTTAAATTGTATATAATGAATGTAACAAAAAAATCGAAATGTTTGAATAGCTGAGAAATGGCAGTTCCACAGTTCCAGTGCTAACAACAGAATTATTATTAATTGCTGTTGTCATTATAATTATCATTTCTCTTATTTAGAGCATGTTCTTCAGAAGTATATATTGCTTTGATTAACAACTCATGCATATGAAGTTCAGATAATTCAGATATTATCTGCTTCTATGAAGCGTACACGGTAAAAGAAATTAATTTCCATATTTTTGTGCAGCCCCAAGGGATAATCTTAGTGCAAGACCATGTGTGAACCTCGGCATGCTCTCATAAGAACTGACACATGGAAATGGAATAATGCATTCATTTGTTAAAATGAAAATGTTGCTCTCCTGGGCTTGACATTACAATGTGATCACAAAAGTATATTTTTCATTTGGCGTTCTCAGAGGGAATTTTGCACAAAATTATAGCCTTACACTTGGAGCATAATCCTAAAATTTCCTAAAATTTGTCCTCAACATATCAGATAATGCTTCTAATTTTCATGGTTACACAAAATGGTAAATCCAGTATGCTGTTCTGTGCTATTAATTCATGAACAGTATGATGCTCAAATAAACCTTCATGAAAAATAGCCAGATGTCTCTAAATCTGAGAAAATGTGATGAAGGTACTGTATAACTTTACAACTCAGTCAGAGCACAGCCACATTGCAAACTACAGAAAATTGAGCAATTTTCAGTGGTTGTAGGCTCCAAGCTTTGACAATTGACATTTTAAATTTCATTTATATTAAATATACCCATCACAGAATTTGGAATGCTGCAACAGTATTGCATTGCTACATTTGATGGGGGAGACCTTTGTCGTTTTAAGTGAATTTTTTGCTGGACCAGATACCGAAGTTATGATGATCTACGTTAGTTTATCTCATGTTCTGCACATTCCTCAGGAATTAACTGCTCATGTGTGCAAACTGTGCAAACACTGGTATGTGCAAACATTGGTCTGGCTCTACATCCCCTGGTTTTGCTCACTCACAACCAATATGTTCCCAAAACACAACATTTTCAGAATGTGTCTAAAGTTTGAGCATTTATTTCTCATATTACATGAATCTACTGTGTGTGAACTACTGTTGCTGTCCCTGGTAAACTCTCTACCCAGTATGGCCCGCGCACATGGTTCTCACACATGGCATCTAACAGTATGTGCTCAGTCTCAGTCCTGTCATATCTGGAGCATGTGCAAGAGATCGCTTTGAGTCGCGCTCTGGAAGTCTGAGCTTCTTCTGTCTGTCCACACATGATAAAAGACATGTTGCTAAACTGTGTCTGCAGGACTTTTATCAGTAATTTTATCCGCAGCTACTTTCTTTGTTCTTCGAACTGTTTACCACATTTCTCCAACTTTTCTTCTCAGGTGTCCCTTTATCCCTAGCTATTGTCATCAGCTACTCAGCTATTCAGTAAGCCTGCATCTCTGGTTACATTGAGAGTAGCTTAAACAATATCGGTGCTACTAATGCATGTGGTCTGCTGGCTGGATTTTAAGTAGTAAATTTTAAACAAATGCACTCTAATCAAATTATTGATGTTCTCAGAGTAGACTGTGGTTCATTTGATGTTACATGTAATTTCACAGTGTGGTGAGTTGCATTTAAGTGGTTCTCACATTTTCAAAAGCCCTGTGATATATACAGTACATACTGCGAAATTAAGGGGCAGAATTTAGCATTATATCGGCTTTCTTCTGGCATGTTTTGGAGCAATAGTGGCAGCTGAGTCAATTCTGCCATTATGCACAAATCCCCAAAAGGGTGGTAACTAAAGTCTTTTAGTACATATTAATGTGTTGAAAATAGCAAAAATGTTGAAATGAAACATCATTCCTTTTCTTAAGAAAAGACTGATTGAACAGTTGAAATCAAAAAGCAAAGATTTCTGTATCCTCTATGCTCATCTTCTAGGGTTCAGCAAAAACACCGAGACACATGGTGATCAATCCATGCTTGTTCAGGGCCTCATGAAAATCAATAATGGTGGAACCAAGCAACCAAAAATATTTCAGCTTATAAATCATGCTCTGGAGATGATAAAGAGCTTTCCTTGCCAACAAGCTGTGCCAGACTGGGATGCATTTTCTGTCAGGTTTCATACCCTTCGCTTCTTTGTAACCACCTCACAAACAAGCTACACTCTATCCAGCGTGCGTGTGCATTGAAAGGGAACATACTGAGACTCCTGTTGCATTGAAATATGCACAGTGCTGGCAATTACAGAAAACCTGCTGAGGGATGATGTGAAATATAATGGTGAGGGAATACACATATAGAGATTAAATATTTAAAATCAAATATTTAATTTATGTTCTATTGTGATGGAAATTGCTCTGGATAAGAGCTTCTGCTAAATGCATGTAATGTAATGTAATGTAATGTAAATATACGTGTATAATATTTGTATCTAAATTACATGCTTCCCTGACACTCTGTTTGAATATGGTCAGAAGTGTCCTGTTTGTACAACTTTTTATGACACTTTGTTTGATGCTCTTTATAGCCACACCTTGTAAGCTGCTCTAGATAGTGTCTGTTAAATGATGGTAATGTAATGTCGTGGTATAAGTAAGACATTACATCTAGCAAGCCTCATTTACCAGCATTGTGTCAGGCAGGTCTTCTTCAGTCAGTCTTATATTTGTCTGGGGCCTACCATATGCTTATAAGTGTGATAAGTGTGCACCTACCATTAAGAGAAGCCTTTACCCCATTTGCCCTTCTTGTAGTGAGAAACACCAAGCAAGCAACAGCCAAGCTTTTGATTGCTTGGGCCTTGTATATGCATTATCTCAGTTACAAGCACGGTTGTCATCATACATTTTGTAAGACCTTACACACAACTGATGCATGAAGCTAACATCTAACATGGTTTGCCTGAGCAGGTGTGCTGACATAGGCAACGTGGTCAAGTTTGTTGTAATATACATCACAGCTCCAAAGATGAGTCTGTTGTTGAGGTACATGCTCTAAATCAGGCCAGGATAATCAGTGAGAAATGACTACAGTGGTTGTGCAATTTGTACATATATATATATACTCTGAAATACATGCCTGATTAAATGGACGCTTCTGACATACTGGGAAACGTCATTTCCTATCCAGACTGGATTTTGGAAGCTTAAAGTGGGGCCTAGTCCATCTTCAGGATAACATTTTTTTCAAGCAACTATTTGAATTTTGCTATGCAAGGAGATGCTAAGGAACACTGCAAAGAGTTTAAAAGGAGATGGTGAAGTTGATTGAAATGTGCTGCACAAAACATAATACAATACAACACACTGAAAGAGACCAGAGTATGAGGCTCCAAGTATGATACTGTAGATCTGATATTCACATTCTTTACTCTGCTGGAAGTCATTGAATATGTGCTTCTTTCAAAAACAAGATCAAATGGTCTGACACAGTAGATGTGCTCAGACACAATCAAGATTGCCTTTGATTAGCTTTGAATCAAAACAAAGGAAAATCCAAAAGACATTCTCCCACTTTCTCAGTTTAAAGTTGAACCACCAGTCCTATATAAGTTTACTGTTTGAAATCACATTATTTATACAAGGTTTGAACATCATTTCTGCTAGCCTAGACCCGGCCACCCTTTCCTCATTTTTCATCCGTCTGACACTCACAGTGGCAGCTCTTTGATAGACAGACCTACAGTGAGTCAACAAAGTCACGGTTACATCAGAGCTCTGTTACGTGACCACATTTGCTCTCTTCTCCAGAATTACATTTCCTTTTGGGCTCATTGAAGCCCAAAGCCGAGTTTTCTTCTCCAGCTCACTAGAAGAATATTCGCATCAGTGGGGGCCATTGAATAAATAAATTCACATCACCGGCTCCACGGTGCCCTGGCCCTGTCTCTGCCAGCCTTATGGAATGTGCCATCACGCACACACCGAATCACCCTCGCGCAGGACCCGCTCTCATCTTGGCGTAACAACGCTTGTGTAACAAGTTGCGTTGCCCCCTGCAGGGAGTGCAGACATTTTTGCCAAGTATTTTTTTTTTTTTACCATTATGCTCCAATTCCTTGCAGATGTCACACAGCTAGAATCAACAAATCAAAAAGGGCCAGGCATTGGGGCTCTGCTCCACAGCTCCCCATATCTGCATTGCTAATTGACACGGGTCCTTCTTTTGATGTAATTAAAGAAAAAATAAACAGATAATTAACAGTGGGGCCAGTGGCAGTATGTTGGCCTTCCAGGTTCCCCAGTGGGTTATTATGTACTCTTGCCCTTTCCCCTGCCCAAAAAAGAGTGTTTGTGTATGTGAGAAGCAGATGTCTGCTGAGTATGGGGTGCAGAGCAAAATGATTTCACATTAACAACAAAACCCAACATGTAAATATAAGTTTACAGAGTTCAGGTACGTATTGATGGTAGCACTTCGTAGTGGACGTACATCTGAATGCTGGCTTCTCATTCAAAGTGGTTTGATGTATCACTACCACAGAGGTAATAAGTCTACAGAAGGTGCAGTCTCATAAAGGGATGATGTGTTATCAAATACATATTAAGCACATTTTCATGAAATGCATTTATCTCAGTGTGAAGACAGAGGCTGCTCCTTCTGTTATGGCTATTTATGGAATTGCAGTTCCATACTTTTACCAAACCATCCTCTATTTCTCACTTTACTCTTTTTCGAGCAAACTAAAATCCTCTTATCCACCCCCCCCCCCCCCCCCCCACTTGATAACTCATAGTATACACTGCCTTTGTGACTGCACATCAGTTAATTATATCTTACTGTGATAATGAAATGTGATGCTTGAAAGCACTGTATAATCTTTATAAATATTTATTCATGCACATTAGGATCTGACATCACTGCTTGCCTTTCTTCACTCTTTCCAGCTGAACGTGAACTGGCGGGTACTCCTTTGAACTCAAATGAACTTCACTTAATAGCTGTGGTTGTGTGCAAAACAATTATGGGTGCATTCACATTACAATCTCTGCTCTTGTACGGTACCTTGGATCGATTCCAGGGGTGACAAATTGGAACGATTTACTTGCAGAGCACAAAATTCCACAATTCTAGAATTCAGGTACAGGCTACATGGTACGTGACGTGAATTCTACTTCTTCATGTTTCAGTAAACACACGGTCACTGATCCCTCCAAACATATAAAGATTTCCGTACATAGCAGCCAGTTTCTCTTTCGTAATTCCCTTTTCTTAAAAAGCTGAAGCATTTTTTTTATTTTTTCCACTTCATGTCTGTCCATTGTTAGCTTTACCTGTTTTGCCCACTTTTTCCAAACTTATAACTTATCCACCTGTTCCCATGCAAAAAAGTACTACATCTAACAGCAATGTCCAACTTCTGGGGCGTGATTTATTGCCCAGTATTAAATAACACATGCCAGCTTATTTTGCACACCTTGACTGAAGAATGCAGGATGCCTTTTTCTTATGATTACAGTTTCCCCTGTGTCAGATAAATAGTAAGTTGGCTGGTTAATGACTGAAAGGAAAAGCTTTTAAGAGCATCCGTGCTGTAGGTAGCTATGATGAGATTTAAAATTGTCATCATATTTTGTTTCAAGCCATTACAGGAAACGGCCTTTAACATTGCCCTTATGGCTTAATTAAACCTCTCACTTAATTAGCTGTTAGATTTCATTTAGAAATGGCTGTTGTGGCTCTGGGCAGATGCGAAAAGTAAACTTGACAGTTCAGTTTATTTATTCACAAATTTATGCAAGGTGTCCCGCTTGAACCACTCGCAACAAATTCACTGTTGGGTAAATGGAGTCATAAAATAGGTTGTCTAAATGGAGAGGGACGCTGTTCACAGTGTTCCCAGTTTAGAAGACATACAAAATATTTCTAATGTTAGAACAACTTGAGACTTGATATTTCAATATGAGAATGTTGTGAGAATGTTTACACATTGCACGAGTCTGATATAGTGGCTCTAAAGTTAACAAAGTTAAACACAAAAATAACACAAACCCAAAAAGGAAACAAAAAATGAAAAAAAAAACAGTTACAGGCAAAACATAAGACCAAATTGGGTTGTACAGATATACAAAATACAAAAAATACAAAATGAAAATACGAAATGAAAACACAAACAAAAATGCAACACAATGTGACAGAAGACATAATGCAAAATATCAACAAACCAACACAAATGCAGGGACATTTACACAAGTCTTAGTTTGGGTTGTATTGTGTACTTCTGAGTCCCCCGTAGTTTGAATGTCTGGAGCAACCTTCCCATCACTGCTATAATTTATGGGAGGTGGGGGACTTTCCTCCCTAACCTTTCGAGGGAACATCATTTACCTGCACCTATTTTTTGATTGACAGAGACAACCATCAAGCATCAAGCCCCCCTCCCACTTTTGAAATGAAACCCACATCAGAGACTCTCAGGGTCTGCCTCTCCTCATGTGGCTTTATGTCAGACTTCACTCCAGTAATGGCATCTAATACAGCCTCAACACAATGTATTTTCGGTTGCCTGTGGTTTACCAGAATAGAAGTCCGCCTCCTTGTTCCAAACCCCTCTGGCAAGCATTTCTTAAGAATTCAAGGGACACATGTCATGGGGACCTTCCTTTGTCATTACGAATGCAGAAAACGAAATTGAAGAAAGAAAGTATATATGTTGCCTCAGAGGAAGAAGCAGTCTGTGCTTTACAGGTCTGTTCTTTTAATTCTGTCTTCAGACACACTTTTATTAAGGACTGAGGATGTAAATGGATTTGATTTCACTGGTGAAACTTGGATTTGAAACATTGGGGAAAGTATAATACTTTTAATACACTGAAAGGAAAGCCTCAGGGGCCACTGTCATGCAGTCAAACCCCGCAGCTCTGAAAATTGCAGGGTTCATTTCTTTAGTAGTGCTCTTCTCAGAATAACAAGTGCTTGCATTCCTGTTTCTCAAGAGGAATAAAATAAACAGGTGAAAAGACATTTTTGTCTGCAGTGCTGGTGTCAATGAAACTTTTAATGTCATTGTTGAGAGAACTGCTTCACTTTGCTCTGAGCTTCCTCCTGCTGCAGCTGCCAGTCTGAATCACTTCAGTCACAAGACTGATAGATAACTGTACAGAAGAGACGGGATGAGGACAGTCAGGTAGTTCAAGCATCCCCCACAGGATCCTGTAGGCCCACTGCTCAACAACTATCCCTGTCTGGTAGTAAGCATTCAGCATAGTGACATGCTTTTTTTGACATTATTTTTTTGTGACACAAATTCTTTTGGGGCACTATTTCTGTACATGGATTGAGTGCAGATTTACTTCTGACCAGGGTGAAAATTGCTTCTGGTGTTGTGAAAAATTACACTATATAATGTGATGACTAGGTAATTTTTTTTTTTTTGCAAGTGAGCAATCTGTTTCGTAGAGAAAGGGTATTCATGATCAGTGCTAACCAAGAGAAACAAACTCTCCATAGACCAATAAGATGGACCTTGCTTCTATGATATGTGTAAGCCATTGTAGCCTCTATCCAGCTGTGTGTGTCCACCAGCATTTTGGAAAACAGCTCTTCATCTATTCGTAGACTAGCTTTGTACTGATTTGGGGCTGTCCTAAGTTGGGTGGCTCAATTGGGAATGATTTTTCTGGGACAGATCCACGCCTACAGGACTCCAGGCATCTCCCCATCTGTCAGCAATGGCTACAGATGGCATGAACTTCAGCTGCGAGAAGGCAGTCTTTCAGCTCTGGGGGTCTCAAGCCACTGACATTTTGTATGCAACTGTTGCAAGGCTGTGTAATGGAAACCCCCCTGTACTCTTGAATTGCTCATCTACCTGTCCCTGAAACAGGTAGTTATTCCATTGGATTCATAACACACACCAAGGTAAGGATACTTCTTGCATTTCAACATCATTCCTTGTACTTCATATTCCATTACTAATTGAAGATCAAATGAATTTAAACAGCAGGGATTTTCCCTCACTGCCCATTGCATATATTCATACTCTAATATGGGGATCTAATATGAGGTGGTTTTTGATATTTTAATATTGATACTATTCTGGTTAACACTTCAAATTCTATTTACAATAACATGAACAGTTGAATTTAAGCATTACTGATAAGTTGCTTTAATATTTGTTATAATTGCTAAATAATGGCCACACCCAAAAGACATACATTGGATACTACCTTCCTACAAGTCCTAAAAGTCCACTACAAAATGACACAGGACTTGAGTGTACATTAACATTCCAATGTGTTACACATCAAAAACAGCCTGGACATATGTTAAGATGTATGTGACTTGAACATACTTATCTTTGAATGTGAGGAATACCTTTCTGCTGTGTCCTCTCTAATGCCAGCTGGTGTGCCTGCCTACCTTCTTCCCTTTAACAGTGACAACAAAATAAACGAGCTGAGCATGTTAGTTATACTACCTAACGTCATATATCAGCTCCTCTAGGTTATTAAATGTAGCTTCACTTACACATTGACAGTTTGTCATTTATACATAGTCTAATATGAATATAAAAATCACATGGTTGCAAAAATACAAAATATGTATAAAAATATGATATCAGCTATTTCTTCAACTATCAGTTGAAAGTCTATTCCCTTCAGAAGCCTAGCTAGTTCAGTTTTGCTCCACATACTGTATGTTAGCTAGCTAGCCAAGTTTTCTGGCTGCCAAGTTAACTAGCTATTAATTAACGCTAATTCATACTCAAAGTAAGAGGCAGTTAGCTTAGCCATCTTGCTAAACATGATTTGGCTGCTGGAAAACACAATAAATTGTTCTGTGAAAATGATAATGACATTTCTCCATATCATCAGAGCAAACTCAAATAAACTGCCCCCGCTAGCTACCCAACATTAACTTGTTCATGTTTCAGCCAATGGGGCTAGCCTTTTAGCAAATGGAAAATCCACAGACAAGCTGCAGTTAGCTAAATAATCTGACATTAGTGATGATAGGTTGTAACGAAAGAGTCAGAAGACCCAAGTGCATAGCTCCAGTACTTTTAATACAGAGCCCACAAATTCAAAACAGAATCTTCTAGAATGGTTCAAACACAAGCCAGGGTCAAAGGGCAGGGAGGGCAAACAGTAATCCCAAACAAACAATCCAAATCATCAGACAATAAGCAGGGTCAAAAGACAGGCAAACAGGTCAAAACAGGAACAGAGCAAAGCACAAACACCAAGAAACCAGTTCAGTATGTAAGTGCAATACCTCACAAAGAGGTGCCTGAACTGCAGTCCTTAAATCCCCCAGTGGTGATTAACTGAATTTGCTGCAGGTGTGGTTAAAACTCAGGCGACTCAGAGCGTGGGTGCGGCTGAACAGGGAGCTGGCTGGAGGTGGGTCTGACAAGGTAGTATGTATGAGGAAAAAACCTTGCATGATTTGGTTGCTTAAAAGTGTAGATGTGGTTTATATTTACATAGCTAGCTGGATGTTCCTCAGTATCTCTATTTAGAAGACATGTTATCTTGCTCCTGCCCCCATCTATTGATCAAACAAGGGAAAAATGTCCATTTTACCCATTCACACAGAAATCCCCTTTTTAGGATAAAACTCTAATTCTAATCAAATTGTCCGTGAATAGATATTATTCTTATAACCAAAGTGCACTGCCGTTTAATTGCCCGTCTAGGCATTTACAACTTTATAACACTTAACGCTGTAAGATGTTTCATAAGGGTATGAGTGTGAACATAAATACCACAGGCTAGTAGGCACTCATGTTTAGCAGCTTGTTTACAGCATGAGACAGAATCATGTGCATGACATTCATACCCGAGGTAAAGGAGAGTTAAAGAGATGCACTGCTATAAAAGTCACAGTCACAGTTATGCTGCTGGTTAGGCTCTTCCAGAGAGGCCGGGGTCAGCACATCTATAGCCATGAAGAACATGAGAGGCTGTGACATTCCTGAGAGCTAATTATCACTTTCAATTATTTATACATAGTTAAATACTCAATTTGCACACATTAATCACATTCAGTTGAAGCATTACGCGGGATATATCTGGAGTTGGACCTGGGCTCTCCTGCCTCTCCTGTATATCCCATTTCAGGATTGCCAAGAATGGCAACTTCAGACATCGTTTTAAATATAAAGGTACTGTTCTGTTCAGGACAATGCTCAGACAAAGGGTTAGCATGATTAACCCTTAAAAATACTGTTATTTTACTGGACAAAATAAACAACAGATTTCTGTAATTAAAAGAGTGCATGCTCTTTTAGAACTTTCTCCAATGAACATGATACAGTAAAATTATCTAAGAAGGTTGATAAAGACCAAGTAATTTTATTTGTTACAGATGGATCTGCATTATATATACCAAAAAGAGTAACGCTGATGCCAGAGTGAACATATATTTCTTCTTTTCCAGTGTAGGCAATTACCCGGACAGTGGGAAATGAGAAATAATTAATAGGGTTCTGCTAATGGCTATTGATAGACCATCAGTAATGTCGTCTCCAGCTCCTTAAAGCTTTTAAGGTCTTGCTTACATCTTTGCTTCCCTAAGCAGTTCCATCTCAAAGAGAACTTAAAGTAATATTCAAAAAAAGACTTCAATAATGTAATTGGTTACTTGGAGCAACTCAAATATGGTACCTATGCCATAATTAAGGACTGACCTATGTTCTTTTAATCTCAGAATGCTGAATGGGAGATACTGCTCCCCACCTCTTATGTTTTCTGAGTGTCTCTGATGATCACGGTTGGATGGTCCAAGGGTCTGCAGAGTCAGCATTGGGGAAATGGGAAATGCTTGCATGGATCAATGTTGTCAGAGAGGTGCACAGCTCCTACATGACAGCAAAGTTGACGCTGAGCATGTTCACCCAGAAGTGAAAGTACAAAGCTATACAGTGCACTGGCCTCCAAGGTCCTATGCCTTGAGAGGCATCAGCAACTCCTGCTTAAGGTCCAACAAGTGGAATGCCTCCAATGTCAATATTTTCACGGTCACGGTTGCTTTACTCATCAATACAAAGTGCTAATAAAGGTGCAAGATTCAAGGACATGGCCTGGACCTTAGGTGCCCTTGCTCTACTGATTGTGCCACCATGCTCTGTACACTTATTTTTCTCTGCCCACTGCAGACATGTTGCTAATCAATAATATGCAATAATACGAAATTTCACTTCAATGAATGATGATACATTATGTAGAATCAGTGACTCTAGCTTGTATTCCTACAAATAAGCATAGTGTAACATTAACAAACGTGTGAAATTAATGTAGTTTTGTATGGTTAAAACACTTTTATCAACATCTTGCTTTCTACTGTACTTCTGAACAGTGCATAACTAAAATTTTAATGAGCTGAAAGCAATCGTGAGTCTATGATGCATGCCTTTTTGCTTCATAGAACACATATATTTCAGCTTGGAATAGTCATTTGTTGCACGTATTCCACTCCACTTCCATTATAACATTATCCAAATGCTGTCATGCTGTCACTCACCATCAACAGTCTAGCTCCATGTTTTAACCCCTTCTCTCATTGTGTAAGCTTTTTCTGGCCAAGAACTATATCAGTAAAGTAAGATTGAGCTTAAATACTGATCTGTAAATGTTACCAATTTGTAAGTATCTGGCTGCTGTCATAGAGGGAAGAAACGTATACTTGGAATATAACAGAATAGAAAGATATGTTTTTTTGTTTTTTTTTTTCATTTTTCATTAGTTCATTCATTAGTGCCCAATTGAAAATAAACAGCAATAAAGCTTGCTATTCATCTCAGTTTATTAAAATTAATTAAAGAGTTCAATGATGGAAAATCATTAATTATTTAACCAGAGTGATTGGTTGAAATCAAACATCAAAACAACATTATGACTACTTGATTGAATCAGAACTGATTATTAATACAGACATTAATTATTAATACAGATCTTAAGAATTTTTTTTGTTTTGCTTTACCTGTACTGCCAACAACACCATTCTTTCACGCAGGATATAACAAAGACTGTCCAGACATTTTCAATACATATCAGTAGCCATTGTATAGTTCCATCAAAAATAATTAACTGAAACAAAGTAGAAAAAAAAAACTAACATTTGCAACATGCCCTTGGGCCATGGGTGAGAAACACTGGATGAACACAGGCTGAGTTATCCAGACTACACCATTACTGGGCTTAGGGAACAGTCTCTGCAGGAAAGCCTATTTTTAAGAAGAATCAAACAAATCACTCTCCTTGGTGGCCATACTCCTTCAACCCATATCCAACGTGAATGTAATTACTAGCAATGTAAGGACAATCCATCATTACCACATCTATGGCTGCACCAAACCCTGGCACAGGTACTAATTCTGTTCATTGAAATGGTGCTTGAGGTCTTCTAAAATTTACCTGTAATGGAGATCATTTAATGGGTTTCATTTAAAACATGAGCCATGCCACGTTTGTTTTTCACCATCTATAAGCCCAACAAGGGTGCTTCGTCAGAGCTGAGAGTAGCCTAGGTTTGTGTGCTTTCATTCTGGGTGGTGATTGCCAAAAACACTTCCTGTACCCTTTCAACTACAAAGATGGCTTCACGCAGAAGCTAGGATGGACCTAAAGTCATACCCTCTTGGTCTTTGATTAACTTTAAAGTTTAAAGGCTGCTTGCTGCCAGCCTAACAAGATTCAATATGTTGAAGCAGTTGAAGCAGACAGCCACACTATGCCTGAATAGGACAAACTGACATGGCAGACTGGGTGGATTTTTTGAAACGACAATCTGGTAATTTGTCTGCCAATCAGCCTACAGTGGCTTTAGGTAGTGTGGTACTATTTGTGGGTTCACTTGAGGCAAGATGTGTTTGCTATTGAGCCCAGCTAGTAGGTTGAACATTCAGATGTTTGTAAAATGACATATTTATGAAATATCTCTATGCATCCATTATAAGGTCAAGTGTTGAAGCACACTACACAACTTGATGCATGGTATGAAATATTTTGCACATTAATTGACATAGCATGTCACATTTCCCAAATGGATATGTAATATGTTTAACAAAATGTGCAGGATATAAACAATCAATTATTTATGCACAAAAAATAAAACAAAACAAACTGAATATTTTTGAGGTTGTACATGTTATTAATGCAAGATGCCATACTAGAACTTCCTTCAGGCTCATCTCAGACATAATGTTGACAAAGCTTCTCTATAAACAAATTTTGCTCTTAAGATTAGAAATCACACAACCTAGGACATACTGTAAGCATTTTCTTTTGAAAGTATTTTGGTCCTTTAATGTTGTCAGCAGTAACTCACAACCACCAGATTGTGCTTCACCTATATATATATATATATATATTTTTTTTTTTTTTCAAATTAAGATTTTAATGTTGAGGCTTTGGACATTATTGCTGAGAAGTACATCACATGCTTGCATGTGCTGAAAAGGGAAGGCTCCAGTGTATGCTAGTTTCTTTCCCTTTCCCTAGTTTTTTTTCCCATTTTACTCTTCAGTTCATTTAGGTTCAAAGGCACAGTTGAAATTGCAGAAAAAATACAAACTGTCATCTGATTTGCATCTCAGACCGATTTGATACCTATGATAAGTATGCCAAGGAGCCAGGAAGTCTGAAACAGATTTTGAACAAACAAAACTGATTTCTTTTTTCATCAAAATACTGGATCTTGGTTTTATGTAAACTCATAATGCACACTTTTCTCATTGTGTAATATGCTCAAGTGTAATATGCTGATTAAACTCTTTATATCCCATGACATTAAAAATAGTCTATTGCTGATGATTAGTTCAATGGTGAATTTGCGTTATGTAACATTTACTGTAGAAATAAATCACCTTGAGCAGCTGCTCATGGATTTGGCAATGAAACAGAAAAACAATCCCTGACCTCTTGCAGTGTTTAAGTGATGAAAATATCCTCTTTGCACGACAAAAACTCATCTGCGACTGCAGCTAAGAGTGAAAATGTGAATAGCAGATTTTGATTTGTAAGATTTGTAATTTTCACAGACTTTGGGCTTATGGTATGCACATAATAGTTTCACCTGCAAAAGCCATGACTGTAACACACTTTTTGTGTCTGATTACTAGACTGTAAAAGATCAAACGAAAGCACAAGTGACCATGCCCTTCCACAAACATTATTCTCCTTTCATTATTCTAACTTTAACTACAAAAGCATTTTCCATTACTTATCTTCCCCATCACATGGCATTTATTATTGATGGTATGAGTGGTATGGCGAATTTACATATACCCTGCCAGCAGTAAATAATGCATACATCCCACATATGTAGTGGAAAAGATAAAGGACACAAATTAAATCAAATTAAATGTAAGTCTAAGTTTTCATTCATGTACTCCTGGGCAGTTAGAAACAGACTTAGCAGAAATGCACTGCTTATGCCAATATTCCTAGATGCCTCTGTATACAACAGCTGACAGCGCAGAAAGGTTTGCTGTGGGTCCGCCTCTAATACAGTTGGTATTGATCAAGAGCAAGCAAGAGAAAGTAAATTGAATCCAGGTTCTACCATGAATAAGGGACCCCCCCCCCCCCATCCCCCACTCCCTCATCCCCTCACCCAAGTTCAGTACTGTAGATGAAAATGCTTTTATTTGGGTTTGGTGGTTTATCAGATCTGATGAGGCACCCATCACTGTGACTAGTTCTGAATTGCAACCAACTGTGCCCATTTACCTCAATGCTGCATATGGCAGAAAATACATAAGCAGATGTTGAGCCAAGATATTATCAATTCCCTTTAACGCCAAAAATGCATAACTTACATATAGCCACTGGACCTTGGGGGGCTCAGCTATTCACAGTTTAATCTGTTAAATATTCATGGTTTCATATTTGGAACCTGAAGGTGGCTTAGAGGTTAAATCATTGTGTGTTTCATCAGTATTTCATCAGTTAAAATGCAAGAGCTCTCCATGGGAGCACATCTAACATGCACAATGCATATTGCATACATGCAGCAGTTATGCCATTATTATAATTGGTGCTGCAGATGTCCTTCCCTTTTCTCACTGTCTTTTGCTCAAAACAGCATCTGAATACTCGGAGCACTACAGTTCTGCATATCTGTGTTCTGTGTGTGACATATTGTTGTAACTTCTCGATCCCTGGGGGGTGAGCTGCCTTACATTAATTCTTTTTGCAGATGCCCTCATCTGCTAATGTCATCAAACTTGACTCACATATAAATTATTTCATAATATCTGTTTATGTAGCTGAATATTTAATGAAAAAATACAGGATAAACACCTTGTTCAAGGATGCCACATTGGTTCACCATGGGGGAATTCAAATATACCTCCAGTTTCTTAAGAGCTATGCGATTCTGCTGTCCGCATAAAAGATGTTCTGCTGCCTGTAATAATCACCACTGTCAATTGATAAAGACACCGCACCCAAATGCTGGCAACTTCACCAAGCAGAAAGATAAGCCAACAGCTACATTATAAGTCAACTTTCCATTGTTTGATAACTGAGCTAATCCAGTAAGACCTACAAAGAAACAAATCAGTATGCAAATGAACATCTCTACAACACAAGATTCTAACAGTTTCAATATTCTTTAAAACCTATACATTAGTCAGAAATGGGTATAATCGCGAAACAGGGGGATTTACCTGCCACAGCATATAACTAATTATCTTTCATGTGTTCCTCCAGCCACATTTCAATGTGCTCACTTTGTTCCTATTTCTTTGTCCCATAGGGGCTGCTCCTGCAATAAAACTTTGTGGATGAGTGAAGCTGTTTCACTTCTCATCTGATGTGCTTAAAGCTAGCCCAGCTAAGCTCTTGGTATTCCAAAATGCAAGGGTCAAACAAGGTAAGAGCAAACACTTGATCCTGAACCAGAATCTTTGTCTAAGCTACATGGATGCTCTCTGCTTTCAGAAGATTTTCTTCCAACCTATGTGCAGTAAGATATTAAATTGATTTTGAGCATTTAGATAATCAGTCAACTATTCAAATGGCAAATTAAGAGAAGGGACGTGTACTTAAATATTAAAAGTGCATTAATTTTTAACAGTGTCTGACAACCAAAGCACAATAATTCCCTGGTTAAAAAAACAAAAAAAAACAAAAAAAAAAACTGTCCAGTAAAGGGTACAAACAAAAGGTATTTGTGTACATTGTTCTTTCATGTCTTCCATTCCAACTATAAAAGACTACTTTTTAAGTTATTGCAAGTTAACTTTAATGAAGGAGAAACAAAAAATACTGCTGCCTTGTATAATTTAATAACAGTTTCATATTTAGAAAACCCAGGAAAGCCCCATGTATCTAACATTTTCACCCTTCTTTGAATGCATTTTGATGTAATGGGACCGGATGGGCTTTGTTATGTTGCAAGGAACTGAATTGTTAATGCAATTGGTATGCACATCATGATGTGGATTTGAGAACGTGAGCCTCGGTTGAGCCCTGCAATTGAACAGGAACTATCAAAGTGAGCAATCAAAAGCAACATGGACACGATTAAAAGACAAAACACCAGAAGATGAAAAGAAAATAAAAGCTGGCAGCGGGAACAGCCAGTTGGACCTTAAAATAGTACTCCGAGATACTGTGTTGCCTCAGCCGAGGGGGGAAGCTGACGGACTGTCCCCGTACGCTTTCATTGGCGCGGCTGTCTCTGCTCGCAGGATTAAATGAAGTCGTCTGCTACAGTCATAAAGCACAGGGAAGCGCCCTCAGGCTCCTTTGTCTCGTTGTTTACCAGGGAAGGTCTGGGAGTGCGGAGAAATCACCCAGCGCTGAAACCACGAGACCTCAAGAAAATGAGCAGTCGTCTCCGGGGGAACAATGAACAAACACATGACAACATCTATGGGCTCTTAGGTGAGGAGAGGGCACGGGTCTTGTCTTGCATAGATTAATTGCTTTCCAACGGACCAAGGCCCATGTCCCATAAGAGCAAACATACGGAAAGAGACGCCTCCCTCAGCCCTCATTAAGAGGTTTATAGGGACAGCCAGTCTGTTGGCCTCCCACGTCAACATTACCAGCGTTAAAGTTTGCTGTGCTTTAATCGTCCCTGTCAACTAAGACACAGTACGTTTTGTACGTGTGAGTTAGGAATTTAAATTTTCTTGCTTGGATTGGAGCTATAAGCGTCACACTATTGGCTGAACCAAAGACATTTCTCACAAGATCAACAGCAATTACTACACTGTTGCAGCCGCTTACAGCCGCCTTTCTCGACTGCTGTGCACTCAACACACCCCCAATTCCATCCGTACTTCTGTGAATGCAAAGACATTGGCGTTATCCATTCTGACAATTTCTATTCACAGGAATTCATTTTTTGCATGGTGTTGTTTGTTGTATAATGTAAAAATGCAGCATTAAAATACATTAATTCATGTGTAGACAGAAAGTCTATGTGTAAATGGAAAGTCTATCATTCATTCACGTGAATCCACAGACAACCCTCACAGTTTAGAAATCTTCCTGAGAAATTGTTAATAAATAGATCCTCTTCCAAGAGATGGTTATTGGCATTCTGCTGCTGCAAAGACAGGGGGCCCGAATCGAAAATGCTTACTCATTTGGACACAAATAATTTCTCATGACCAGGCCTAGAGCTGCTTATTCATTGGGAATTTGCACTGTTAATTGTGAAACTAATTTATGTCAACATATATTTATCTTCAACAGTTGTCTCTCAAGGAATATGCCATGTTTATGCAAATAACGCTATTTGAATTATACATGTACAGAATACAAATTAGGCCCCTACCAACATGCAAAATGTTAATAAGGCAAATGTGAGAGTAAAAATAACACTATAAACCATATTTATGATCCACCTTTTTCCTGTAGTGTGTTCCCTGATGTGTGTTATGTCATTGCTAGGTGAAGCCTAGAGTGTGCTTTGATCTGTCTAGGAGCTCACTGTTACATTCTCTTTGGAGTCACGCTCCAAGAATTGGACAGGGGAACGAGTGAAAGAAACCAAGTCACAACCAAAAAACAAAGCCAACAGAAAAGAAAGTCTAGCGCTAGATCTTTTTCAATATGCAACTTGGGGTGTTTTGCATAGAAAACTGTAGGCCTGTGTTTGAAGATGGCTTTCATATGCAGAAAGTTTGAGCTGATGTTTCTCCAGTCATGACTGTGTGTAAAAATCTGTAGTCAGGTTCACTCTTGAAAATCTACAGCTGTCTTCAGATTCTGAGCGGTGAGTCTTTCTTTAAGAGCACAGTTACCAAACTTTGATTTGTTTGTAATGTGACACATCATCTTCATAAGAAATAAATCAGCCTGTATGTTGTTCTTGAGTAAAAAAATAATAATAATTTGTTGCATTTTTCATATACCTTGGCATATGAGCAGAACTCCATGAACAGAATGGTGCCATACCCACACTCACCATTGACACCACCGCCATCTCCTCACAATCCAAATTTCCTGTGACCTGTTACAATTACACTTGCACTGCAATTCCAATTATATCATGAACACAGTCAAACCCTGCACTGAAAGACATGAAAGTACAGCTGGGAAACAAGCCGAAGAAATATTTCCAGCACTCAGTGAGCCCACATTTGCATCCACAAGTGCTGAGGAGTTATTTAACAATTATTTTGAACAGTGATTAACTGCCCATTTAAAATGAAGCACAGTCATATTTTATGGTTCTGTTTGGAATTGCAAAGATTACACATCTCACACTTTCATGGCACCCAATTTCCATAACCTTAGGCATAAGCAATGAATGAATGAACCAACACTCAACCAATGAATCAAAAGAGGTCACTATTGTACAGAAGCACTAGATTGCTGGATCTTTCCAACTGGTTTGGACAATGATCTCGGATATGGAGAATCAGCCTTGGTGAAGATTAAAATGATGAAATCAGCAAGGCAGCACAAAGGTTTTTTTCCCTACATTCATGAATTTTTTCAACCATCAAATGAGGCCTAAAAAAAACATCCCTTACATAAGGTTAAGCTTTGAGATTCAGGCCGTTATTGGGATTTTATTCTGCTGCTCATTTCTGTCAGCTCATTTGCTTTTTCCCTCATGCTGATTCCACCACAGAAGCGCCGTTGTTAGGATAGTTCAGTAGTGTCTAAGAAATGAAGTCATTTTTGCTGTTTCAGACCCATTTTTCATGATGTCTATTTAAAGCAAAGGATTTGTATTGCAGAGACCATTCCCAGCGAAAGCTGTAATTTTCCAGAAAATATAACAGCTTTCCCTTGATTTTGCCAACAAAGGTAGCAGTTTGAATAAAAACTGCCAGTTCATGGTGTTAAGCCTATTTTCACATCAAAATATAGCAATTTTGTGGCCAGAAGGGAAGAGTATCACGTAAGGCAGAGTTTAAAGCTGATCTTCTGGGAAAGCTGTGGATAGCTTGGACCAACATTAAACTTATTCCAGCCAGATGAGAATAATGCATTATTGTTCCTGCTCTAGAAAATCTAATACAGCAGTCTTAAACTGAGTAGTGAAACATCACTCTCAATTTAATGATATTACCAGACAATACTGAAAGCCAATCATGCATTATATTTTTTTTCCTTTTGACTAATATGATAATCACCCAGTCTAGTCTTGCTTAATGAAACAAGACATCTGAGACCATTTAGCTTTTGAAACATATGAGCTCAATCCCACATGCGTGGCTTTTAATGAACTAATACAAAGTCATCTATCAAATAACATGTTTTGGGTTGCAAGTCAGTTGTCTCCTGATGTTGTCTATCAATGAGTTTGTGGTTGTTTATGTATGTTAAGTGCTGCTGCTAAAGGGATTAGGGCTAAAATTTTAACCACAGTTTGCTTTGTTCTTAACCTATAATGACAAAATGTAGCATGTGCTAATTTTTTATTTTGTATTAGTGTTACAATATCACACGTTTGATGATTTCTGAAAATAATGGCAAATAGCAAGAAAGAATAGGAAAAACAGCATCACAACTAAAAGCAAGGAGATGGATAGAAGGAGAAAATACATAGTCTAAATGTTTTCACCTGACTAAAATCACTTCATGAGGGTGAGAATTGTTCCCTCAGAACACTAGATGTAGAGAACTGTAGAGATGTAGAGAACCATCTTTCAAGGTTCCAGAATGTTTTTGTGAAATGAATTGGATGAACATCTTTTTAATGAGAACACCTGTACCTAACAGCCATCAAACACAGACTACACAAGACACAATGAGACAGTGCAGGCGGCAACAAAAATGTGCCAGGAATTAATGGCATGGACCTCCCTTCTATAAATCACCTAGCTCAAAGTTAAGGACAGAACATTGAATCTATATCTAAGTCATGTCAGTATCAAAGCTAATAAGGTTTTGACACGTGCAAAATATTTTGCACACCGACTATTGTGTGATGTGTGTCAGTAAATACTACCTTAGATCAGTCCCTAATTTATTTGATTAATTTAGGCCATTGAATGAACTCTTACAGCACGTTTTACTGTGCCTGTGGAAAAAAAAAACAACAACAACAAAGAATGAAAGTGCATTCATAGTGGAACATCAGATTCTCTCAGATTCAGGAGAAAATGAATTATATCATATATCATTCTGGGCAATATTGAGTAGGCACTAATATGTGTTAACAGGCATGTTTTCCTTACTGCAGTGTGAGGTATTCTCCGTCCTACTGCAGAAAAAAGGGGAAATTCAACTAATAGCTGGTACAGCTTCCCACAGCTCTTGTATTAAAGATGAGATTGATTCCAAACAGTATTTATGCCAAGAGCTGCTGCAGCAGGGCTTCTGCCTTCATCTTACCTCAGTAAATAAGCAGAGCTGGACTCTGCAGAGGCGTCCACATGTATCTGAGGGGGTAGGATTTTCCAGATTAAATGGGCACAGACGAAGTTCCAGCCCAATAAAGAAGTGAAAAGACAAATTGTGTATGTATACAAATATGTAGGGACAGACGTAGAAGCGCATACTTAGATATAACCTAGACTGTGAACATCAAATGCAAGTGCAGCACAGTTGTTGAGAATGTTTGGCACTTAAGTGAAATAGGGTTAAAAAAAAAAATTGGAAGGAAACATTTGCCATGCACGCCATCTTGCACAATTTCACAATGCCTCATCAAGGTCACTAAACGACAGAGTAGTGGATTGATTGTATGTCAGAACGGTGGATGACAGGGAACTTGATCCGTCCTCTCTCAGAAAGCCTCGATCTAAACTCCAAAGTGAGCCCAGAATCTGTTATCGTTTTTACTGCCATCTGTCAGTATCCTCTGGGAATTCACCAGCAATCCATTCAAGGCCCTAGAGAAAAGTGCATGTACACCTATATACACAGCCATGAGTTCTTAAAGTGCCCCTAACTTCTTTGGCAGCTATGGATGTTTTTTTCCCCCCCATTCGGACTGTTTCCTTTAAAAAAGGCAGCAAAGAGATGACTGGCAGCAATCTCTCCAAAAGGGAATCTGATCATGTCTACCCTGTATTTGCAGCTCTGCTCACTTCATTTGAAGATATGTCTTGTGCTTGGGGCAGAATGGTAGTACACATTTCTGTTATATTTCCTTTATTGGGGATGGGATTCATTTTGCGTAACATGACACCACACTTCTCTGCACAAATGGAGTTTATTTGAATTATTTGGAAGTGGTCTGTGATAACACAATGCAATATGCAAATGCAGTAATACTCCCATTTATCTGTGGACCTCATTTTTTCAGATGCAGAGCAACCTTTTTATGGGGGAAAATCAGAAATGTCATCGTCAGATTTCATGGAAAGATGTGTCCTTTGAATTTAGGTACAGGTCCTTCTCCCTTTGGTAAATGATGGTGTTTTTCCAAGCTATAACATCAGGGGACACCCTCACAGGTTATTGGACTGCTCTTGTTTGTCTCGGAGAAACACAGGAAAGCTTATAAATGGGAACGTAAGAGGTGCATGGTAGAAGAGATTCATATGAACAACACACAGATGATTCTGCTATTCATTCTTGGCACAGAAGGTTATCTCTTAATTTTCCACGTATATTCGGGTTATCATGATCCACATGAGAATGACTGTTAGAGGAAAAAACAAAACACTTTACTAATATTTAAATAAATTCAGAACTGTAGAGGTGTAGGTTATCATTTACCAAGTCCGCTTTATTGTTCATTGCGAGGTTGTAAAGATGCATTTACGTTGATATTTTGTTGAAAATGAATGTTTATATGTATTTAGATGTTGGGGGAAACGATGCAAGCACCGCCTCTTCGTTATTAATTCTAATAAGCTTACACAATGAATATTTTAAAGCTTTGGGTGGTGACTTCAGAGACAAATTTGCCGACGGCATTCCTATTGGTGTAGTGGAAACGTGATGACATCGATGAGTTGGTCTTAAAACTCTATAAAGCTCTCCTCTCGCTGGCCAGGCACTGTGCAATAGACGACTATTAATTCGTGATAGTCAAAACATCAAGCGCTGGAAACCTCGAGCATCTCCGAGAATACTTTAAGACCATGAGTGAGGTAGGTGATTGATTTGTATTTTGAATAGATTGTAGCAAATAACAGTAATAAGCGAATGGTGCTTTAACATAGTTCTCTATCTCCTTTATCCGAATAGCTTAGTATTAGCTGTCAGCGCGTCAATTCAGTTGTGGTTTAAAACTAGATCGTACGTTTGTGTCACTGTGTAAAACTATACTGACGGCTTGCAAACGGTGGAGTTATTGCCTACAGTAGCTTAATTGTGAGATTTGAGACAGTCAGTCGAATGGCATGTGTATTTGGTAAGCTTAAGTTTCCCGGGTATATGTCACGGTTACAGACTACGGTACTGCAGCATCCATGCAATTGATAGTTTGTGACGAACTCCGCCGGCACCTCTCACATCGGCTGGCTTCTTATTCTCACCTGCTGTAGTTTTTTCCACAATATTCGTGTGACCACACAACCACAATTAAAATTCGCTCTTACCTCGTCCTCTGAGTCCCTCAAGTATGTGCAATGATGATGATGTTGCTCTTCATTCCCGCATTAATGGATTGTTATGCGTATATATAAGACAACTGCGTAAAAAAAGGTTATTCGACGTTTAGGAGACCATAACATGAATTGCAGAAGGACCAGGTTATTCCATGCAACCAAAAGCAGCGCGGTTTTGGTTAAATTCCACTGAACTTGGCTTAAATGTGTATCTGTGAGTGTGCGTGAGAGTGGACGTACCAGTGATGCTCATTTGAACTGCAAGTAATGCATACGCTGCTTACATTACATCACATTAATATCTAGCTAGCTACAAAATGATGGATTTTTTGTTTGCTTATTTTCATGAAAACCCCCCCACTAATACATATTCATAATGAAGTTATTGAATCAGCAAATCAAAGCAAACGCACGAAGTTAATGGTGCCTTTCCTAAGTAGAGCAGTTGGGAGAGATTAGGAAATTGAGGACCGTTTATTACCCTCAATGGAAGATTTCTATTAGGCTGTCCCACAGCAAGTTGGCACTCTGCTGTGCCGCGGCAGATGTTCCTATTTGAACATTTGAAAGTGGTTCGGGTGAGATATTAATAGCCCGTCTTTCCGTGACACAAATTACATCTTATCAGGAGCAGTCTTAGCGTTTAAATGGTGATTTTTCAACTTCAGGGCACATTAGCAAGATGTATCAAAAAGAGAACGTGCTCTGAAAAGCTATTTACAGTATTGGTCAAAATATTTACTGCATTTTTTTCAGGAACTATAAACTGATGGCAACAGTGTAATTTACGAATATGTCATTACCGTCAAATCAACAAAAACGGTAGAAATAGAAAACCGGATTCAAAGAGACATTTTTTTCTGCCTTTTTTTTAACGGGGAGTGCATACTCGATCCTTTCATTTTCATAGCAAAATATATGTATTGCTTAACGTGTATCATGGGAATGAGCCACATAAAATACATGGTGTCTTTACCATCACTCTCAATAGTGTGGTGGTAATAACATGATGCGGTGAGGACATGTATGCCTTTTTCACAGCTAAAATATCAGGATTTGGGGTTTGATGTCAAACTTAATGATTATCAGCACAAGTTACATAAAGTCATAAAATGTAATTAAAATTCAATCTTTTATAACATTTGTTAATTGGACATAAGTGTATGTCCTTGCCAAGTGTTGATTATTTGGTGTAAATGTTGACATCATCTCTTAGAGACATCAGATGTTTAATCTCTTTCCATCTGCACTATGTATTCCCATGTGTATATCATTCCCATGTCACCAAATGTATCTTTAAAAAGTTGTGCTGTTATGTGTTCATTTTGATTATAATGATGGCAATACTGGAGAGTGTTGGTGGGTGGGTACACATTGATTTCCTTCAAGATTAAGACCATATTATTTTAGCATTGTTTGATCATTTGATGATGTACATGGTTTTTTTTTTTTTGCGCAAGATGAAGTGAAATAGGTGAGGTGACATAGTTTGAAGATGGTTAAAATAATAATATTATTTGGAAATTGAGGAAATGAAATCAATGAAGTCAGTTTTCAGTGAATTTTTAATTAAAATGCACTCTAGGGACTCTAATGGTGCAGGTAGGCAGCAGGAGGAGTTGCTGTACTATAAAATTACTGTAACATAATGCAGGGCAGATCGCCCACTGAATGTTGGTGTCATACTAACATGCCAATATATTTTACTAAGTGTACATTAAAGGTTGCATGTTCCATTGCTCCAGCAACTTTATTAGATGCACTCCCTATCTCCTAGTTTATAGATGACTCTCTATAAGAGCATCTGATAAATGAGTGACAAATGCTAGTATTGATAAAGATTATACAGACAATGAAAGATATACATAGGCTAATGAGAAATATATATTTTGTCTACAACGTGTTGTAAAAGATCACTGCTATCTCTCTGTTTAACTTCTCTGAATTTCTGAAAGAATTTGAACATTAAACAAATAGCTGCACAGTAATGCAGTAAATGGAAAAAAAAAAACTTGTCTTATTGAAGACTTCATATAGGTTAACGTTAATGACAAGTATATTGTAAATCACATATTGTATGGTTATAAAGGTTTATCCTTCAGATTTTGGTGTAGTAAAATAATTGATTGCATATTTTGGTCAGGGGCACAGTGCCACAGAAACATTTTGTGTCGTGTCCTTTGCCGGAGGAATATTGTTTGCAATGTGACATGATTGCATGGTAGCAGATGGATCTTCCCTGCTGTAATCTATGTAGTGCAGGCTTCAGTCTCAGAGGGGTCCAGGAATTCTCTTCTGAGCAATCTGAAGGCAGCCACAAAAAAAAGTCCTGAAGACAAAAAAAGCTTCCAGTAAAGGCCTTTAAAAAGAACAGGGACAGTCTGATTTAAAAAAAAAAGTAAAAATAATTTTAAAAAGCACAAGTGTGTAGCAGGGAGCACATTTAAACCAGATCCTTTATGTACAGCACCTCATGCTGTATGTGACATCCACTTTTGATGTTTTGAACTGATTCTGATGGTCTGTGGAAAGCATCGGCTAAATCGAATGAAGTTTGCTTCTTCAAATGAAGCTGTTTCTGCAGTTCTTCCTTCCAGACTGGGTGGTGAGAAATGGTCAGGACCTTTACTATAGATGTGAATATTGTGGAAGGTGGCTTGCATAAGTGCAATTAGAGCAGGTTCTGAATTATGCAGGTGCAGTTACTGATCTACTGAAATGTACTTTGGAAGAGTGTGCGAATGAAGTGGGAGCCCCTCTCTTTGTGCCTTGTCCCTTTGTCCATACCTCACTGTCAGAGAGGTATGGACAGGTCTTTTTTCCTGCTTATTGTATGTAGTTGGTCTTGTGCAGAGCATGACTGATTCCAGTCAGAGTCAATGACAGATCCTGTTGATTGGTGCCATGCCAGCAGTAGGAGTGACAGATGGGTTCAGTCTTCACACAGAGGCCAACAATGCAGCACTTCAGCTGCTAGACCAACCTAACAGAGTACTGCACTGATGTCTTAAGCTCATGGTATTCTCAACACACCCCACACAGAAATAAGGGCAAGATTATACTTAGAGCCTTTGATGATGTCAAACATTCTTTTTCAATTCATGAAGTGTAGCATGTTCCACAAATATTCCAACTTCATTTCAGATGAGGAGTGAGGTGGATTTAAAGCCAGTTTCCCAAAAGGAGAAGCACACTCAAGATTTGATTAAAAAAAAAAATCAGGTTTACCGAATGCATTTGCAATTGCAAGGCCAGTTCTGACTGATGATTACCAACATCATGTTGGCCTCTGTGAAACATGTTTTATGATGAACACAAACCCATACACGTTTGTATTCACGGTGTGGACATGGCAATTCCAGAGTTCAAGTAGTTGGGTCTGACTGGTCTCGCAGGTGTCCATTATTTAGTTTACAGGTCTGTGGTGGTCGTTTTGGCCCTATGAACTGCTGATGAGATCACACTGAAAATGTATTATTCATGGATATCACACTGCACAGCCTCTCCTTCACTCTATAATCTCAGAGTTCACCCTGACTGTCCTCAAGATCAGGCAACGGATGATTCACTCGCAGGGCATGTGCACTCAGCATTTGGAAATCATTGCGGGACCGTTTTTAACTTACCTGTTGAGAAATCACACATGAACACTCTCATGCTCCTATATACACAAAGACATGGGTATGTGTTTTTGTTGACTCGCAGGTGTGAATCTGGAAAGACTCATCAAGTACCTATGATATAATTTTCACCATATGTGAAATAACAGCCATCCATTTATCCTCTCCTCCTCAGCCTGATGCCATTAAGCATGATTTCACAAATAATTAAGCAAATTGGATAATTGTATGAAAGTCAATGTATGGGCCTCTATTCTGTATTACTGTGCACAACATTATGTATTGTGTGCTGTATGTCTAAAATACTGAGTACATTTACTGTATAGGATACATATGAGGAATATCTCCTCACATTACAACCCCTGAAAACATGTATTTATATATATATATATATATATATATATATATATATATATATATATATATATATATGGAATCACCCTTGTCCTGCCCCATTGGTTAGTACATAGAAACCTGCTTATTATCACTGTTGAAACTGTCAATCAGAGCTGCTTGGCTGAGATGTGCTGTTTAAAATTCATAGCACAAGCACAAGTAAAATTACCAAGAACCATGGAAGACACAGCCATGAATATTCCTCAGTGTATGCTATGAGGGTGATGGGTTTGCTCACTTATAATGTATGCAGTGTTCGAGTCATGTGACTATGCGCTGCTCTTTTAAAATACAGTAGTCAGACTGCAGTCTGAAAACTGATTTAGCAATAAAACATCTTGAAAATAGCTAATGGGGTCTGAAGCATGTTATGCTTTCCCTGTGGTAACCAGGCTAATTCCAGTTGTATGTTATGTGCCAGAGTTAAAAGGGTGTGGATTATGAAATAGAACAAATGTGTAAATGGATGTTATTATATTGTGCCCCTGACCCCCAGTGTTATTGTATGCAGCATTAAAAAACTGTATGAACATTATTATATTGAAACAAGCCAAGGTCTCCAACCATTTCATCGCCTGTTTGCTCTCAGATGTTACAAAGAGCTCAGACCCAAAAGATTGTTCTCCCCCTCCTGATTGCTGTGGGCTGTTTCATTGTTTGGTTTGATTGACTGATTTTAATATAACAGGTTCTGGTAATCACATTAAGTTCCTCTGCCTCTCCTCGGAAAGGAGAATGGAAAGAGAATTTATTACAGGCATGTGAAAGCATCCAGTCAAAGCCAACATTGCCAACAATGGCAGTTTGCATGCAGGTATAAATAAGGCTGTGTGTCTCTGTGTGTGCGCGCACACATGTGGGTGACTGTGTATGCGTGTGTGTGTGTTCATGCATGCATCTGTGTGTGTTTGTGTGTGTAAGTGTATGTGTGTGAGAGACAGCCTTTGATGCTCAGATCCACCCTGGAGTCTTCTGGACTTAGTGGATCAGACTGGTCAGAGCGTAGGCTTATACATGTGAGTGGGAAAGAACGACTACTTTATGAGGCTTCGACATCATCTTTTTAATTTATGAAGTTTGTATTGTGTATTATCACACATCCTTATGTTCCATGGTCATGTGTATAGTAGGCGCAACAGAAGAGAAAGGGAGATAAATGCTTGTCCCTCACGATTGTACAGTATTAGAAAGGCTGAAACGCTATCCCCACACACAATTACTATGCGGATTTAGAAAATAATTTCGTTATTGCGCTGGATTATGTGACTTTCAATGGATTGTTGATACACGTTAGAACTGCATGTAAAAATATGAGTTGAACCTAGACTGTGTCAGTGAACAGCACATGTGCTGAGATCTATCTTTTTAATGACACGCAGGCTTAAATGGTTGTAGAAATCCCAAATGGCAGTGTCCTCCTGTTGCTCCATAATGCAACCTGCCAAATAAGAAAAAAAACTCTAACTGTGATGTCATAGCAGAAAATTAAGCAGAAAATCTCATAATGCTTGCTTGCAGAGGTGATGAGATATTCTCTTAGGCAGCTGTTCATTTTTCAGAAAATCCCCTCCCCCCCATATCGAATGTGGTGGATTATATGTTTTCAAACACTGACTTCTGTGCTCTGTCACATAATTTCACACTTTCTTAAAGGTCACATGCTGTGATTTGGAAATGGTGAACACTCTTCTTCGCTATAAGCTTCAAGTTACTTGCATATACATTAATTTAACATTCATATATGAATTGCTTCCTTAGCTTATTGAAGTAGTCTTTCAGCTGTTAGTGTCTGAACAGTGTCTAAATTACTGTAGTGTTTGCATTAATGTCTTCCAGCTCTGTGCTGAAAATTGTATACAGGCTTGTAATAGGTCTCTGCTGTTCAGATGTGGCCCATCATGTTCAAGCTATGTGCTTCAGTAAATTAAATGAATAAAACAAACGGACATCTTTGTTAAGCCCCAGACTGTAATGGCTTGGTTGGATGCATATTGATAGAACAACATTTAGCCTGAAGCTGAAAAAAAATGGAATTTAATCAGCTTCAGAAATTGAAATTCAAGTAATTCTTCATTCAGATTCAGTAAGTGACAGAGAGTGTAGACTACTACCCATAATTATCAATGTGGAAAACTACCCTGATTCAGATGCAGGTTCAGGATCTGATGTGTGACTTTTGGGCTAATGCCAAGCATTTGATTAGAAAATTGATGAGAAAATTATGGAAATTCCACAAAAATTTTGCTCTACTATAACAAATCTAATACAAAATATACAATAACTGACATTTTAAAACACAGAAGATTAGTTCTTGGCTGCCATTTATTCTATTAAATGTGCATAACCAGTATTACACAAATAGTTGTTATGCAATTGTTTTGCATTTAAAGATTGGCTCTAGCAAAGATCACAAATTTCAATCCAATATGCATTATGAACTTGGATTATATCCAAGTAAATACAGTGTGTGTTTAGTATACCTGTTTTGGAAAGATGTATAAAAAGGGCATTAAACACAAAGCTTTCAGGGCAGGACACTTTAAACAGGAAAATTAATGTTACACGTATGGAGGGACAAAACCATGATCTTCTTCTGAAGGTAAGACAGAACCACTTTGTGAAGTGAGTGCATGGTTCCTGCTTGGGTTTTGCATAAGTAGGTCAACGTAACAACTTGCTACTGTTGATAAACAACATCTGTGCTCACTGCTTGATGTTATGCCTTCTCCCCGCCAGAAAAGCACGGTCATCAGTTGTTCTGTCAGACACAGTTGTGTTCATGCTTTTCCACCGGACCCCACAACTCGCCATTAGTAGCTAAAATTCATCTGCAAAGTAGACTTCTTGAGACTACCCCCTTGCAGCTGTATATGTAAAGCTCATCCTGGGAAAGCTTGCTTCTTTACCAGTTATCTTTATCTGCCTTTGCTGAGAATTTTGGTTTTATTAGCTGACAGCCACCTGACTGGCAACATTAGCGAAATTAACAGCAAAGAAACAGATGCAGTGTTGATGCTTGTGGCAATGGCAAGGCTTGGCTGAGGACTAAAAAGCATAATCGGTTCATTATTTCAGCCTTTGGTAGGATACTGATGGCATGGGCAATACTGAATATTGGCCATTAAATTTGCAAATACAGAATTGGTTGATCATCTATGCCATACTACTGCTTTCAATGTAGAAATACACTGCCCTCCTCACTGGTTGAATGAAACACTGAAGCACTTTTGAAAACGGTGTACAGAAAAAGTGCACATTATCCTTCTAATGAATAAGATGGGACTTATTCATTGAGACTTAATATGATCTTGATTCATTTGTTATGCAATAGGAGCAGAATTCAGTTAGGGATATCATCTGTGAGAATTACTTCTTTTCACTCCAGCAATGTCATATTGAAATGGCCATTCACTGCAGCTAGATTTGCATCTTTTTAAAAACTGTACTACTCAGAGAGCCACTCAGCGTGTCAAAAGAGGAAGTCATGAAAAACTCAAGTCCTGTTTCTTTCAAATGCAACTGAAATGGAATATTCAAGTGTGGCGTCTTCATTAGCTCCATATTATTGGCATGTCAGGTCAGTGACTCATTGCCGTTTCCCACTGCCAGCACATCGGAAGTGGACAGAGCCTTACCCCAGCATTCATCCATACCTCAGTGAGAAAGGGAATTAAACGAGATTGCTTCGAATTAGAGAAAAAGGTCGCTATTGGCAAGGGAAGGAAGAAAACGACTGGGAGGATGGCTGTCTGTAATAACTCCTCAAGCTGCAAACTAAAGACTTTTTGAGTGAATTAAACTCAGTTCAAAAGTGGCTGTCTGGCCGGCTGTTTTCAAATGAATGGAAACAATCTCTGCAAGTGAAAGTCTTGCATAGATTACTCGCATTATGTCTGTGTACATTCCCCTTTTCAGTGTCGGGAGTGGATTCTCGACATCAAAATATGGCTAAAAACATTTTTTTTACTGACTTGTATGATAAATACAATCATACATAATGACATAAAGAGCTGGGGAAGATTTGTGAATACCAAATACCTGCCTTGCTTTCCACAGAGGAACAAAAGTGCTGTAATCTCTTCAAAAGATGACAAACATAATCTGACAGCTAAAAGGTCGGCATGTTCATTGTTGTCAGTTCAATGTCTACAAAAGAGTTTTCTGGATGATATTTTTAATGGATATGAGTTTGAAGTCAAGCAAACCCTTTAAATTTGTTTCATTGAGTTTAATTTACAAAAGGAGTAGGCAACCTTTCTTTGCTTCATTTCAGGAAATCACAAGCATGGGACTAATTTAATACAGAAAATTACCTGAAGAATGGTATCAATGTCTTATGAATAAAAAAGAATACGTTGTATTCATTTCATATTAAGGTGGAATTTCATTACAAAAATCAAAGCCACAAATACAACATGTTATCTTCTAAAAGTCATGGGCTAGATTCAATGTACTTTTTACAGAAATAAAGTTAATCGTACATCTAAAACCTACCATACACTAGTACCGTTGTTCTTACATCAGAAAAGTATTAAAAGGCCTGCCATTTTCAGTCAAAAAAAGAACAAAACACTGGAAATACAGCGCTGTGTGTGCACGTGTGAGTACACTGTGAGTGAATAAGCGCATGTTTGTGAATCATCCAGCTATCCAAACCTAATCACCCCCAGAATGGACTGAGATTACTGAAAATAATCTGTAATCCATCTAAACTGTCACTAGCTTCCAGTGTGTGCACTCCACTCAGTCTTGCCCTCAGGAGCGATCCGTTCTCCTCGACACGTTTACTGAACAAAAGCTTCAAATACTGGTAGATCAGAGTGATGTGTCTAGGGAAAGGGTGTGGAACTAGGTGGAGGAGACTAAATTAGGTTGCTCACACAACCTGGAAGACTGGAGGTATGATGATGCATGCTCGCTGCTCTCAGCAAGAGAGTTTGCCCTAGGGCTTTTCCTGGTGTATTTGTTCAACAGAGAGATATTTGTCATTTACTCACGTTAGGATGGCCATGTTTCCCCTCTTCTCACCAGGATGACGGGCAACAATTGGAGTCATTTGCTACGATGTATTAAAGACTGGGTTGCCACAGCTGCCATGCAGAGATGTGGCCAGAGATTTGGAATCTGGCTGCAGAAGGGTCACATCTCAAGTGTGACGCTGCAGTTCTGTTCTCCACTAAACGCCGTTTGCTCTTGAAGGATAAGAATTTTGGTGTCGTAGAAAAGCCGGGCACACTAAACACCACCAACACTAAAAACCAAATGCAAGGTGCAAAGCTTACAAAAACAATAACCTATTTATAAAAAATCCACAAAAAAGAATGAGCCTCCTCTGTTGCCACACACCCGTATTTAACTATCCTGCCAATTAAGCAGGTACAAGTTCACCAAAAATACAAAGACAATTACAGTTTGGCAATTAACAATTAATCTGTTCAGATGAAATTGATTGACATGAGCTCAGTTATTGAAAGAGTAGCAGATGGAAAGACAAAGACCCTTAACAAATATTTAACAAGTTAAACAAGTGCACAATTAATACACTTTGGGGAAAGGTAAAGGCCCATCTGGCTGCTGTAGGGTCATATCTTAAATTTGGCCATGCTGTTTTGACATAAACTTTACAAGGTTAGCTATAAAAGAAAAAGAATATGGCCTTAATACTTTGTTTATACAGTACCTTCCATGCCCAATTTGCAGCCCAGGGGGCATACAGTAGAGAAAAATTGAAATAAACAAATCGTAAAACACAGTAGTAAAATAAACATCAATATAACAAAACAACAAATAACACAGGGATATGCACAATAGGGGCATATGTAAAATTAAGAGAAGAAAAAATTAAGACTAAAATGTAAGAGTAACATATCAGTCATTTGAAAGCAATCATAAAAAAAGCTGGTTTGTACTGTAATTGCTTTTTAAATTATGAAATGAATGGAGTTTATCTGATCTGATGGTTTAGGTGCACAAAAAGCAAAAGGAAGCCTCTCCACTTCTCCTGTAGTGTACCCTTTGGAATGTCAAGAAGGCCAGCATCTGCAGATCTGAGGGAATGTTGGAGCTGGTATCTTACTGAAAGATCAGTTATATATTCTGGCGCTGAGCCATTAACTGCTTTAAAAAGAAGTAAAAGAATTGTAAAATCAATTCTAAAACCCATAGGCAGCCAGTCTTACATACTGTCTTACTGTGTGTTCTTTTTTTTAGGTTCTGGTTAAAACATGTACTACTGCATTTTGAACAAGTTGCAGCTAATCAATGTTTTTTAGAGAAAAAGAGCATCAAAACAGTCAACTTTGCCCATGGTTCGTAGATTCAGGTTTTGTTTTTAAAACCAATAGACCTAAGTTTTTAGATAATTTAGAAGAAACAGATGCTACTGTACATATGTGGGTGTAACACTCATAAATGTGGGTATAGAAGTATCAGTCTGAAGAGAACAAACAACTGTTTTTCAGACCCATAAAAACACATTTGAATAAGCAACCCCAATGGGTGTGCACTCAGTTACCTGAATGTAATGTACAAATCATCTTTCAAGGGCAGCTGATGCCTGTCAATCAGCTGTTTAGGCTGTAAAATTAGGGATTTGACTAGCCCTTCACAGTTTGCGACTCCACAAAGATGATCTCCTGCATTTTTATGTACCCATTATGTGTGAGATAAACTGGATTCATACTGAAGTCATGTGTTGATGCTGTTTGCTTTTTACAATACTCAAGGTAACTCTATACACCATTCTTGCATAATATGGATTGAAAAAAGAGAGAAATGAAATTCTTCCTTCTACCATCCCCTGTTTCGATATCTGCATTTGGAGCCACGGAATCTTGAAATCTGATTGTGACCTAGCAGTTAACAGATGACGGCATGATGTGCCGATGTGAATTAGCTAACGTTAGCAGAGATGTAGCAATGATGTTATCTCTTAATTATAGTTGTTTCCTTGGTCAGCTGCCCAAGGTCATTCCCAGCCTTTGGACCTGCTCTGAAAGTAGCATCTCTCGAAGTGACTACATAAGCTATTCCTCACGAATGAGCAGCTACAGTAGGTCAAGTCAGGTTAAATCCCCACATACTTGCCATTTCTGGCTGTGGTATTAAGCCTAAAAACAAGAAAATGTCAGACTATCTAAACACATAAAACTTAACATCTGGGGTATGATTTCATGCCATTTGATCAGTGTAGACAGCTGTTAAGCACACCAGGTGGCAAATTGACTAGAATTCATGTGCAAATAATTTATAAGATACGTTGGCCATAAGGTTAGTGAACTGCACCCTATGAAATCCACAATCTAACACGGTATTGTCCATATAAATTCCTAGTTACTGATCAAAACAAACTTTCAGCAGATTTTTCATTTTCATTGTTTTAGCAGTTAAACAGACTCTTCTCTCAAATCTTAAACCCAGTCCCCAGAAATTGATCATCAAAAGACACAGAAAGCCTTGAAGGTGTTTCCATTCATTCAAAAGCCTCACCATGGGTGGTCATTTATGAAAGTTTTCACTTTTGCTTCTCTGCAACAGGTAGGTGGAATAGAGGTAATGTGATCACCGCTGTGTCTATGTCTGTCTCTGCATGGGATCAATGGAGAAGTGGGACCAAGAGTAAATCATTAGAGTTTAAGAGCTGCTACTGCATGTATTGTACATGTTGTGCTTATACAGGCAATGCCATCTGCTATCAGAAAGAAGGGTTGTTTCTCTGGAAAGACGTGCTTAATCGCCATCCAGCAGGGCTTATATCGTGTAAATGCTACAGAGTCTTCACTGCTGAGAGTGCTAGTTTCTTGTATATGCATGGCTGATTCTACTTCCTTTCTGTCAATAATGCACTCTCACGCTTTCTCGAAAACAAACGTCAACATAAAGCAACGACGAAAAATGCACCCTTTAGTATACTATAATATTCTGCATGAAAAGACAAACATGAGATTTTTCCACCACACTTTTCAGAATGAAGACTGTTAAAATGGCACAACATCATTGTGTACCGTTACCTGAATCTTATACACTGAAGATTATGAACATTGAATATGAGTTCAGACAGCAGGCTTTGTTTTCCCATCAGGGTTTCAAGAATCTTAAGAACTGCACAGTTCATGATTCCCCTGATGACTGGAGAAAATCAAGAAAGAAAAGGCCATAAAGGAATCCCTATATTCAACACCTTTGTGGCACTGATACATTTGAGGTTGGACAATGACAGTATGATTTGCTGTCTAGAGTGTTCACAGCCAGTGATTTTGGACCTGGAAAAAGTATGTCAGTGGTAGGGCACATTCTGGGAGAGCATGAGTTGCAGCAGCTCGCCACTATTGAGGTACCATCACACTCCATTTTTGTGATCTTTTTCACACGCTGCCAGTTCCACTGCATCAGAAAAGCCAGGAAGCACCAACCAAGTGTTCATCAGTGGAGCAGCATGCAGTCACTGCAAGCGGAGTTAGGAGACACTCCCGCCCAGTGCGTTTCCTTTTCACCTTATCCAGGGGAGAGAAGCTAATTCAAACTGGGGAACTCCCTGGGTTGCTAGGCACTGGTGAGCATCCTTGCTTCCAGATTAATGCCGCTACTTCCTGTCACCTAAATCAAAGTAGGGACATCTTCCAATGCGGTGGTATATTTAAACTTACGCGGTTACTAGTGAAATCCATTATGCTTGCTCTGCTTGGAACTCTCTCCTCCACCCCAGCCTTGCTTTATGGCTTCGCCTAACAGTGAAGCAGCGGTCACTGTACTCTGCCCTTAGTCCACTGCTAGGCAGGCATGCTGGGGATCAGCATGTTTCCTCTTGGGTGGGGGGCACCTTGAAAGGCAGAGTCCAAGGCCAAGACAAAATACTAAACTGTAATTGGGTGTTCATTTGAGTGTCGGTTAAAGCTGTGCTTTCAGATTTCACGGGTCCTCCAGGCTGTGCTGCTTCTAGCAATTTCTCTGACAAGCGAGATGATGGAGTGCTCATGCAACAGTCAGTGTCACTCAGGCATGTCACTGTCAGTCATGAGTGATCAATCTACCAACTTTATGGCAAAAAATATTCAATAAATGCCGAATATCCATACACACAAAATAATAACTATGCATAAAAAGAGAATTTTTTTTTTCTGATGCTCAGTAGAGGGATAAGAAAGTCACTATAAGCGTATGGTTTTCCAAGAGAAAATGATGAAGATCCCTGTCAGACAGTTTGCAGTGTAGATGTAGACCCTTGTTCCCAATTTTGCTTCTTTTTTTCCTGGGGCAGTCCCCTAATGTGTCATGGCTCCTCCATCCAACAGGAGGTAGCTGAGGCAATTTAGACATGTTTTTTTCTGCTAGAATTGTCAGTGGCCTAGTTCTGCATCTCCCCTTTAAATTCTTAATAGACACTGAGTGCAGCATGGAAGCCCTCTGGAGAGCGCAAGCTGCCAAAGGCTGAAAATAGCTCCACAAACGGCCATGGCAGATCATTTATTTATATATTTACATTATTATTTCTTATCACTTGTTGTTTTTTTGTTAAATGCCGGAGAAATCCCTTTGAGATGTAAGTTTTTGTTTTTTTTTTTTACATTATTTTGTCTCACCTTCCAGAAGGCTGCGTTATTCACTGAGGAAATGACTCAGTCTTGTAGAAGACAGCATCTGCTGTGTGGTTTGTTCGTTTGATGTTCATTCACACAGCACATGCAAAACGTAGTGGGGAGCTTGTCATCATGGCTCACTGGACTTAATGGTGTTGGTTGTAATTATTGTGATAATCACTAGTGTTCAGTATTCAATCCATGAGGATTAGTAGGATTGGTCGTCAGTAAAACATTATTTATCAATATAAATGTAAAAATGGAGAGTATGTATTGAAAATATATCAGTAACACTTTTGTTCTGTGCACTTGGTGGGTGTAGTCATAGTTTTGATTGGTCGGTTGCTTAGTTGCCTGGCAGCTCACCCTGCTTTCTAGATTTATATAACATATAATGTATGTGTTATTTAAAGCAATTGGTGACTCAGAAGAGCTGACTGCTCTAGACTGCTGAACTGGTGCCTATGGCAAAAGATTTGTTCAAAAAGAACAAGTTGTTCCTCAACTGCACACCACTACAGTCATTGGGACTACAGCACAATGCGAATAGCTAGCCTGATAGTTGACCTTTGTGTATGTACACAGATATAATGTTTTTTTCGTTGTGTCATTGAAATTAGAGCACATCACATAAACCAAATATGATGATCTATATGGAAGCATCCTATTCAATATGTACATTAAAGGGTGCACTCAATACAGGCATGTGGCCATAGTGTGGCTGACAAACATACATACCAGCATTCAGTGGTTGTTAGTTCAGAGCTCACATTTAAACAGCAATATGAAGGACAGCATGGACCAAGGAATCTATAACGGAGCTGTCCAACAGCCATTACAAAACATCACAAAAAGACGAAGCAAAAATATATGAAAACATGAAATAAATTCATATAAAACACAATGCAACAAATCAGAACCAGTCAGAACTATGCAAGAGCAAACCAACTGTTCACAAAAAATATGCCTACTGCTCTGCAGCCACAAACCTCTGTTTAACATCCCTGTTGATTAGACAGGTGAGGCTCATTAATTGGTTGTGACTCACAGACAATTATTTCACACAATTACAATTACAGACAATTGCAATTATCCAGGTTGAAGCTGAAGTTGATGAAAATTGATTTATTGGGAAATGAACATGAAAGATGAAATACAAAACATTCAGAATGTAGTTTTTTCATGTATTTTGCAAAATGTCATATATTTAAAAAGTTTTTCAGTAAATTCGACTACCTCGACTCGTCTAAAATGCATACTGTCACATATATGAAGACGTGAGCTGTATACCTGACATATATGAAAACATATTCCAAATATTAATGTTTTATTAAAACACATTAATATAATGCAAAGGGCTTTAAAGAGGAGGAGTTGAGCCTCTTGGCCTGACTGTGTCAAGTGCAGCTCCACAGGCGAAGCACAGACCTCTTTGTGGCATCAGGTTAAATGCACTGAGCTGGGATGCACGCCAAGCTCGGCAGGGTTCACACATCACGTTCTGCTCTCAGGCATTGTCAGTACTGGTGGCCTGCGATGCACAGGTCTGTGTAAAGGCTGCAGGAGTTCATAAAGAGTAGGAGCCCAGAGAGGAATTGCTGAACAAAGCAAACCCATTGACTGGTACACATGTTGCAATTAAATGTGTGCCACTGAGGGATCTTAGTTTATTTTCCCACCAAATGGGTTTAATTATAGGATATCATAACCACACACACACACACAGACACACACACACACACACACACACACACGCACACACACACACACACACACACACACACACACACGTACGCAAACGCACACGCATACATGCACATAAAAATCGACCAAGGTTAGGTCACTACCCCTTCGTTCCTACATCCTACATCTTTGCTCCCTTGCTGCCATGCTGTTCTTTCAGTGTTGTGTCGCACACTGGATCCTGCTGTTGCGTTACTAACATTGGGCTACAGTGAATACAAGGCAGACTAGGAATTCATTGATCTCTGTTGTTTTATGATGGCTTCCTTCCCAGTCCAACTGCGGTCTATATGACTCTAGATTATAATTGGGCCCCACTGAAAGAAAACCCACCCTTTGTGATTAAAATGCATCCACGTTCATTTAGTAAAGATTCTTCTCTAATCCAAGCATATGGGATGGAACCACATAGAAACATCTTGCAGAATCTCCTGGGACTGCAATGTGCAATTCTCTCATCCAAGCTGTGCCCAAGCCTTGGCCACCTGGGACAAAATATTGTGGGCTGAGCTCATTATTTCCCGCAATTATGGACACAGATTGAACATATTGCTGTTTTTTTTTTTAGAAGTTTTTTGAGAAAATCCCTGCGCTGCCTGGCCCGTGAAGCGTCTTTTTTTTTTCACTGCTTGACTGCAGAGTGAAATTAGAAATGCGAAACTCAGCCGGGGTCAGCGCAAGCCTGTTTTGACACTGCGACAGACTGTCCGAGGCTTATCCTAAATGGGTACCAGCATGCCGCGGCGACCGTGACCCAGAGTGGCGCGTGTCAGTCAGCGGCAGGCTGGAGGTTAGGACCGCACGCTGACCCCCTTCGCAGCTACGCGGGGCTCCGGCGGGGGCTGAGCCGTGTGGGAGCGGCACGGGTGGAGCTTACCCCGCGGCGTGAGAGGAGAGCGCGGCGAGGGGTTTAGCGCCTGACAAGGTCACGCTGCGGTCGATCCTTGTGTTCGATTCTCAGGCATGAAGCCGTGGATTAGGCGTGGAGAGGCGCGGTGACGGGAGCCCACGCTGAGCTTCTGAAGGAAAGGGTCCAAACGCTGCGCTAGAGCAGCTGCCCCTCTCTCAGATTGGCACGCTAATGGATGCTGAGGTTAGAGGTCACTCGTTTGCTGGGCAACTCTCCACTCCACGTTGCATGAGTTATGTAGGCAGGCCCTCCATCCAGAGAGAATTCCATGTGCTTATACTGTGGACGTTTTGCGCGGAGGCCATGTGAGGTCTCCTGTTTGGAGCATTTACAGCTTATTTGTCTGGGATGATTAGTGACTAAAAAAATCAAGTCCATACACACACACACACACACGCACACACACACACACACACACGCACACACACAAACGTCAAGCACAGAGTGTTCTTTTTTCTATCTAGCAAGCCATCTGCCTTGGTTTCTGCACTTGAAGTAGCACTCTCGACGGCTGTGCTGTAGGTTCTCCTCCTCTCTACTGGAGCTGGGGGTGGGTGATGATGGTGGTTGTTGGAGGGGGGAGTTGCACTGAAGCCCTCACGCATCAGCGCTTGCTTGCCAGACACAGAGCTGTGCTCCATAACCCTAGTCCCCATGGACAAGCCTGCCTGCCATTAAAAGCTGGAGAATGGGCATTTGTTTACATTGATTGGAGGCTCATAACTGCGTAGCGTTGGGGGGATGTGTACTGTGCTGTTGGAAAGGCTCCCCACATCCCTTAATATCTCTGAAGTGCAGTGCAGCGATGCTCTCGGAAATTCATCACAACCAGCTCCCCTGACATGGGAGACAGACTCGCCCACCTAATGAAATAGATAAACACAAAGTAATCTCATTGATTTCAAGGCTCATTAGGTCATGGAACAAATCGGGGATTTTAATTCTGAAAAGGTGTAAAAATCTGTCAGGTTTATTAGAATTGCTGTAAAATGACTAATATGAAAAAGTAATATTCAGAAGAGTTTTAGTACCTCTTTTGTAGCTGTTCTGTGCTTCCCTGTGGCACCATTGAAGGAGACACAGGACTGTTATGCTCTACAGAAACAGCAAGAGAGAGAGAGAAAGAGAGGCAAAAGTACTGCATAGTATATATAAATTATACAGACACACACACACACACACACAGAAAATTATATATAGCTGCCATGATAACATGATAGTAAGGAAATGATGGGGTTGTGATGGCTGCGTGTTTGGACACTGGGAGATCTCTGCAGGTGCGTGCCTAAGTCGCCAGGCTTTATTTTGTGCCAAAATGGATATCTGTTGTTCTAGAAAACCATTTACAATCCCATCTGTGAGAGTGAAAATAATAATGTGCAATTTTTAGATCACATTTTGCCACGCACCGCTCCAGAAAGCTTCTCCCATGTCTGTCACAGATTGGGTTTGAAGGGGCCTTGGCAGAGAACTGTCAAAGCTGTTGACTTCAAAGTTTCATTTGCATGAATTTGACCGCAACAACAGAGAAGCTAGGCAGTTCCAAGAGCGTAAATCTGCCTGGGACGTAATGTAGCCTGCATCGCCACAAACCTTCAAATCAACGTCCAACCTCAGATGTTTATGACATACAGTACAAATCCTCCATTTTTTTACTGTTCTCCCAAGCTTGGCGATGTCCCCATGTTGTTGACAGAAGAGGCATCCTCCATTAGAATCAAACCACAGTTCCAAACCAGCTACGCTGGAATGATTAAGGAGTTATCTTCAGCGCACAGTTACTATTTACTAGAGAAATCAATGTGCCTGTAAAAAACCAGGCAGTAATAGTACTTTTAAATTGCATGCTGTTTTGTTAACAAAGCATCCTTTGAGTAGAATGTGGAGCTTTCTCGTAGGCAGAGTGCAAGCAGCACTGTGTAGACGAGAAGGATTCAAGACAAAAGACAACAACAAAAGCCTTTTGCATTTGTTACTCCAAGGGCATTTCTTTTTTCTCTGTCATTTTTTGTTAAGTATGTGCATTTCTAAGTGTTTTCCTGTATGTGTTTGTGTGTCTGTCTATGCACTCCTGTGTGTGTGTGTTCATGAAAATTTGTGCACTTTTCACTGTATGCTATATCTGCACTTTTTTTCAATATTGTAAAAGTGATGCAGAGATCAGAAACACAATCTAACACAGTCTAACTGTATATGCTGCAGTGTACATAATGTGGATTTGATATCTTCGTGGAATGCAATTTTGGTATACAGTAGATCTGATGGCAACTGATTTCATGGTTGAGTGTAACGTAACGGCACGTTTGGTAAGTGCCACAGTGTTGCAGGCGTAATGAGCTGGGCTCATAATGAGGCCAGAGGTTGTGTCCACACCCAGGGGAAAACTGCTGTGTCTTGTTTTCTCCTCTTGTCTACATTTTGTATCTACATCAGGAGCTGTTATGCAAAGGTGCAACTGAAAGCAGAGCAAATGAAGGCTTCACTAGCGGGGGGAAAGAGAAGTGGTGAGGATGTGCCAGCACTTTCAGCATAATCCTGCCGCACGCTATGACAGCGCCTGTTATGTAATTGTATCCGAGCAGACTGCATTCGCGAGGAGAGAGGGGAGAGGGAGGGATGAGTGACTGGGGGCAACGTGCGCAAGGCTGATGCAATAGAGGTCCATGGAAAAGCTGGGATCGCCTTGCACACGATCACATGCTGGGTGTAATGAGTGATAGCCATTAAAAAAACACACCGCAGAAGCACAGCGCAGGAATTAGTGCATATTAGATCGTGATTCATGATGACGGTCTCTGATTGCTCTCTTGCTACCGTATGGGTGTTAGAGCGTAGTACACTGCCGTAGGCAGTAAGAAAAGCAATAACTCATTCCTGTGCAGAGACGCTGCAATGGAAGTGAGGGGAAATGTGAGCACGCATTGGTACGATATGAGCTCCTTTTGCCCATATGAGTGTTCATAAGGAGTACTACATTTCCCAGGGGCCCCAGCACTGCGCAATGCATTCATAAGAAGGAACCCTGATTAAAGCCGTGAGAAGATCAAGGTGCATGCAAATGCAGAATTAATTACGATTTAGCTATGGGGTGTATGTCTTTTAATGAGGTGAGATGCAACAGCACAATCTGTAATTGGGCCTTACATAATCAGTCTTGGAGCAATACTTAGATTGTGTGCAGGGTGTTTCAATCTGTAGTTATGTTTCAGGTCAGGATTCAGGGAAAAAGGGACCCATCTACGCCCACAAAGATTTGCTCAAACTGAGACAACTGACACAAAAGCAAAAATGAAAAAGTGAACAAATATTAAGTGAACAGAGTGAAAAATAATAACAAAAAATGCAGACAGACAACATAACAGACTATTGCACAAATATTAATACAGCCCATGTACTTGGTTTACTGCTGCTGGTGGGGCTTTCCCCAAGATCTGTGTAAGAAAACTAACAGATATCTGAAAAAATTCAACTCGTATACAGTGGTGAGCGTGTGTGTATCAATGTAGACAAGCAGCTGTCCCCTCTTGCTCCTGGCAATGAAAGGCAATATCCCTCTGGGGTTGTTGGGGCTGTCCACTGGATCTCACTGCAGCAACCTTTCATTCTGTTCATGGAACCACGAACGAAGGGCAGATGCTCCTCAGAAGTCACCACAGTAACAGGGCCACAGGAAACACCCCTTCTTGTATCACGGCGTGTCTCCAGCTCCCACCCCTCCACCACCCCAACCCCCCCCAGCCCCATCCAGTATCCCCGCCCATATATTTCAATGTAAGCGATGGAAGGGAAGCATCCTGGCTCCCAGGCAGGGAGCAGGAAAGTTCATTTCATGGACGTAATGGGGTCTGATACTGAGGCGCATCTCTCTCCCTTTGAACTGGGATTAGTGCTGTTTGAAGTATAAAGCAAGTGCCTATCTGCAGGGCATTGTTTTGAGTGGCAGAAGAGGGGGGGGGGGACAATGTGGCATCAAGCGTAGCTTAGAAACAGAGGTTTATCCCACTGCTGCATCACTGTCTAGGAAGCAAGCTGACAGGTAGTTGTACTCTATATGACACTCACAGATAAGAAAAAAGTTTTCCCCTTGATAGATTTTGTGCGGGTCGAACAAGCATAAAAATGAGCTTTTCACCAGCCTCTGCAGAGAGCGAACACAAGAAAATATATTTTTTCTTTTCAGTTTGTAAGCATCAAAGTACAGCGTAGCATGTCTGAAATTCATTGAAAGTGCCCGATTAATAATGCAGAGTGCAGCACAGTGAGCGAAAGGCCCGTGCGAGATTGCTGCTTAGCAAGACACGGCCTTTCCTGATACTGCAAAATGTTGAACCCAGGGGAAAGGAATGGGGGAGGGGGGGCAGGCTGGGGGCTCATGACAGCATAAGCAAAGGCAGGTTCTGGAAAAAAGATGGGGGATTCGATCGAGCTCCAGATCGAACCCGTTACTGTATCTAAATCAGTCACCGTTTGAAGGTTCATATTTAAATGAAATGGCTCACGGGGAGCACTGGTACACTTCACAGTAATGACATGCCTAGCTTATCTGCCCCCCCCCCCCCCCCCCCCCCCCCACCCTCCCCAACTCTAAATCTGAGGCGAGACCACACCCAATTTTGGTGGAATCCAACCATCATTCCTCCATGTCAGGGGTATCCGAATACGTCTTGCAATAGATCTGCCGGCAGAATCGATCTCCCGCCTCTTTTTCCCCTCCCACTCTGAGAAATTGGCTCCCATAATCCTCTGCAGCAGTGATAGCTGTATGGACATATGAGCTGACAGTTTCCTCATCTCCAAGCTGTCTGTTTAGCCTACTGGAGACGGATACATGGTAAGGTGGACAGATGAGCGCATGAAAGGCTTACCTCAGGGTCAGTCTGCACTGAATGAATGGCCAGTCCACTCACTATGCCAAAATGACACGTCAAAATAATTTGCCTCTTGCATTAACAGGACAGTGTGCATGGGTCAAGAGAGCAGTTGTCATAGACATATTTGCGGTAGTGCAGACACACTCTTCTGTATATGACTGCACCCTTGCCACCCTTTAACTTCAGCTTTTAGGTCTACCAACATTTGCGCGTCTGTTCCAAAGTGTGCGTGTGTGTGTGTGTGTGTATGCGCGTGCATGTGAATGCATCTAGTTTTAAAAAGGCATTGTCTTGGTATTGTAAAATAATATTTAATTGCCAGTTCATCCCATTGAGAGTAAGTGTTTATGAATTGCTGCACTGTCTCATTGACACTAAATGTTTGTGAGTCAGGTTTAATTATGGATCTTTTGAAGGACACTTTATTGATTTCCATAGGTTCACTATACTCTCAGATTTTACGAATTGAACCATGTTTTTTGTTTAAATAAAAGCACACGTTGTATGAAAAATCTTGCTACAATGGGGATTCACATTATTTTGCCAACCACAGATTTTTTAAAGCCTCCCAAGTTTACAACCTGATAAAAAAATAATATGGCTAGCAAATTACAACTGCCTGACTAACAGCACGTTTACATTGCATTTACATCACGTGCAAGTTATGAGTAGTTACTGAGTATGCAGAATCGTGCTCCATGAGATTTCACTCTTCAGAGTGGATTTTTTTTTTTGCGTGGTCTTTGTGCTATTTGTTGGAAGCTGTACTCAGGTAATCCTGCGGTAAGAAACAACTGTGCTGGAAGAATGCCTTATGTTGGGCTAATGGAGAGGGAGCCATTAGACAAACTCTCCCGCTATGCACTGCATGTTTGTTAGGCTCCAAAAATAGGGCACAGGATGTGTGATCATCATGATTCAACGGAGGTGCAAAAGAAATTGGGTGTGCAGTCCTGCGACATAGATGAAATAAGTTACATAAAAGCATTATGGTCTTTATTTAAACACGTTAGCATTATGTGGGTCATTTCTTCAGATGATTTAATTTAGGCACTCAAGTAGCTGTGATATTTCATGCAGAAGGAAGTTTTACTTGCCAAATGTGGTTCCATGGGCTGTACTCTGCTACTTTCTTTGTCTTTAAACAGAAGTACTCCTTAGAAGCAGGCCTTTGTAGGCCTAATGGCACAAATTGTCCTGATACCTGTCATCAAATAAACATTTTTAGGTTTGAGTTGTGAGACAGCACACCTTCCACGATAATCCTAAATCCTAATTCAGGCTCATTGCTGACATTAGCTGGCTAAAGTGCCATCACACCCTGGAATAAATAAAACATGGGGAGAACTGGAGAATAACATATTTAGAAATTAATGGCACCAAACTGATACCACAAAACTGGGTCATGTTGCTTGGTGGGCTGAATATTCACTCACTTACTGAAGGTTTTTGTGTGTGCTGGTGTGTTGTGTGACTGCATGATTCTTCTTTGTGAAGATATTTTAGTTGAAACATATGGTAATTTTTTTTACTTCATTCCAGTGATAACAATGAGTCATTTTATTATGGAAATAAGGTCCAATACTTTCTAAACCAAATCCTGTGTCACATAAATCCTTCTTGCCTCTCCTAAAATGTATTCTCCTTGCTTGCATTTACATTTTTCCACTGTACGGTTCCTGAAACTACAAAAGCTGATTAATGGCAAACTGTAATGGTTCAAGTGTTTATTTAGCGTCAGACTAAGTAATGAGACTCATCTTCACATAATAGAATGGAATAGACACCTAATCAATCTCATATATGTTGATTATTCTTAATGATTGGTCATGCACTTTGAACAATGTTTCGCTTTGGCCTGATCATCAGTCTAAGCTAATTATTGTTTTCTGTTTTTTTTTTGGGATTGCAGAGACAAGGATCTGGAGCCACAAGTGGGAACAGCAAAACACCTGGAGGACAAGGTGAACAAGTCATCACCAACCATTTCTGACAATTATAGGAACAAAGCCTCAAGAAAAGGCTTAATTTTATCCTTTATGAGAAACAATCTGCTTCACTGCTTATCAGTTTAAACTCCACAGCTGCATGACAGACCTCCCCTGATTTTCAAGGTTAAGCGGTCATATTTCAATGGAGATGGAGTGTGTTATAGTATGTCATCTCCAATATTAGCATACTGTAACTCCAGTACAACCTGTGGTATATTTCATAGCAGTTCAAAGTCTGCTCCAATTTGTGAAAGGGGCTCCATTCGCCAAGGTGCTCATCTTGAGGTCTATGTACCAAATCAGAGGAACCGTGACAAAGCCAGTCCTACAACCCAGGTTCAAAACTGTACAGGTAATTTGCCAAAAATAAACACAAGCTCATATCAGTGGAAAAAACTAGTTTCATTTCACTGAAGGTAGCGGTAGATAGCTCGACCAGGATCTCCCCATTTCCTGAGGCAATCCTCTATGTGCCTGCGGGTTTCCTGGATTACCTCAATGGAGTAGTGCCTGTTCTCCAATGAGTGTTGTGGTGCACCGTGTGACTGTGCAGTGTGAGAAACAGCATTTGACTGTGTGTGAGTGCATAGCATTGTGTTTGCTGCTTCAGCACTCCCGTGTGAGCGCAGAGATCGTTGCAGTGAGAACGGAATAAAAAAAAAGTTTCTGCAGCTGCAGAGCACAGAGACCCAGGTGCTGTAGCTCAGGGCAACCTGCAGGACTGCAGAGCAACTGAGCAGTGCGTTTACTGTGGGGGGTGGGGGGGGAACAAAGACAACAAAAAAAGACAGCATTCAGCTGCATGGCCCTGGAGGAGAAATGCCAGGTAAGCCTTCTGGAGCGGGCCTTCCCCAGCCTCCCTGGGAATGAGCAGCTGGTCACACTGCCACTACAGCACGCCGACCGAGACGGAGCAGGGATGGGGACGATAAGCCGATCTGACAGGCTGGTCCATGCATCTTGAATGAGTCTTAAAAGGTTTACGTGCTGCTTTTTTGGTGAAATTACAGGCTTGACAATGATGAAGGCCAAGCATCTGCCCCTTACGGATAGTGGTGGCAAACTCTGGAATCCACAAAGGCCTAAGTGCCAGATCAGGGGAACCATATTGTTGTCATGTTAATATCATTCATGTCCTCTGGTGTACGGATGACAAAAACAGTACTACAGAACTGGAGCTGGATCATGGAATGTAGAGTAATAACATACATGTATTCTTGTTACAGCCAGTAACTACTCTGTATTCACTGTTTAACCTATCCACTAATATGGTTTATACCAATAGCTGTTTCCATGTCCACAGGATTTTAAGACTATGCATTGCCTGAAAAAGGGAATGCATCAAGAACTAGAAAAATTAGGATTAGAAAAATTGATTGGTAATATGTAAATTTAGTTCATCAATAGTGCACTGTCAGTTATGCTTTGCACAGTAAAAGGTCGGTCGTCCACTCTGTCTGAAGATCCACAAAGCCTACAGTAATTCCTCGGCAGTCGTTTAGCAATTCATAATGCAATCAGTTGATTCAATCCCTCTTTCCCCATCCCCTGAACCTCATTTCTACACCCAAACACAATGAGAAACAGCGGGTCAATAGCAAGCGCTACTCCCAAAGGGTTCTCTCTCGCACTGCGGATTAAATGGATCCTTAACTGGCCCGGGGATTGGTGTGCAGACTAATGTCTTTTCTACCCACGTTGTGGCTACTGATAAGAGAACCAGAGAGTTCTGCCGCAGCCAATTCTCATATAGATTTGTATTTCTACTAGAAAGATGAATAGGTATATTGTCCCTCAGCTTAATCCTCTGGGAAATAAGACCTTGAACAGGAAAATCAGATTCCCTTCATTGATATCCCCGCCAGGCGTAATTGTGTTGTAATGGTAAATGTAAGCCATTAACATTGCTGTATATTCTTTCTTTGTTTCACCTAATTTTCTGAGTTATTTAGGTGACCATGCATCAGCTCATTGATTAGTTGCCTTTTCATTCTCTTGAGTGAGTTTTGCATTATTGCCAGAAATCTGTGTGCGTTCATGGAGATGATTATGATATTGGCAAGCCAAGCACAGTGCATTCATATAGTAGGTCATTTAGGAACTGGGAAATGTAAAAATTAGTAGCCTGTTTAACATCTCTCTTCTGTTACCGTACTGTACACTGTGCAGCATATTCCCTTTTTTCTCTAGCTCTGTCTTCCACCCGCCGACATTGCCATTCTATTGCAGCAGCAGCTGTGGGGTCTTTTTTCAGATAATTGATTCTGAGTAGGGCTCGGGTTACGTCACGCACACACAAAGAAAGCGAACTGAATACATTACAAGCCAAGTCCCAGATTTACTTCACCTTGAATTCAAAATTCTTAATACTTAGCTTGGTATTGTGATTTGGCAAAGGTATGTCATGTTATGCAAAATGCTGGAAATCTGTCTTAGTATGGATTAATCATGATTTGGGTGGATTTTTAAAATAGCCTTTTATTTTTAACCTGGGTGACCCCTCCCCTCTGCCCTCAGCCAACTCCAGTCAAGCCTGAGAAGCAAGAAATGGATGACATGGCTTCATTAATACCTTGTGTTGTTGTTTGATGTTCCAGGGTTTCACCACAACTGTTTTCATCAGTCCATGCACAGCCAGCAATTTAATATTGCAAAAACAGCTCCTTGATCTTAGCTGAGGGTTTTCAATATCCCACAAGATCTATTTAAAATGTAAATATACGAGGGCAAGGCTATATATAAATGATCCATTTTGGAGTGATTATAAGTGGAGCTCTGGTTGTGTCCCATTGGAGTTATGTTCCTGTCATAAATAAGTCTCTGTGGAAGTAGACCTAGACCTTTAGAATAGGCCATTGTGTCTCTATGGTTTTGCATACAATTTATGTGATCACTCACCTCACTGTTTGTCATTGATTCCCACATGCCAATATATTATTTTTTACATATGAATTATATGCTGTGTATTAAGTATGGTGAGTATGATGTTGTATATTGAAACATTTCATTCTTGCTGTACTGATAGGTGGAGACAGGTGGTTTACAGTAAAGTCTTAACATTCAATTAGCTGTTAGTCAGGACCAATTGGTACTTTTTTATAGCACTCTCAGTGGTAGACACAAGGACAGTACAAAAGGAAAGTTTGCGTAGACTACAGCACTTTCTCTAAATATGAAATATAGCTGCATTGATGTATTACCAGTACATAAAAGAAGACTGTGGGGATTGCTATGGATTCTTTGATATTGGTAAGACACTGTCATGTAATGTACTCTTGAGTTCCTGCACCTTCTGAAAGTAAAAAATGTTATATTTTTTTGTAATGACTGAAGAAGTCAGATCTTGAAAAAGGATTATCTGTATTTCTGTACTGTATATAGTTTTATTAACAGCACAATCCATTTATAATCTGATCCCAAAATCATTTAATGAAAGGATCTAGTTATGTTTCTGATTCTTCCTGTTACTGTAATGTACCTTAGAAAAAAGCGTTACTGATCCTCCTTTATATGTTTTATCTGTCTGTTCCTTCAAGTCTTTTAAGGATGGACCACTGTTTTTAGACAGAAAATGAAATGCAGCCAATTATTTTAATGGAAGTCAGATCTACATAGTAAAAATTGGGTAGGTTTTGCATAAAATGAAAGTCTAGCTATTTGCACTGAGTTGAAGGGCTGATCATTTCCAGTGTCCCAGGCACTTTTCAACAAGCACATCCTCAAATTTCTGCATAGCCTTGCTTTTAATATCATTGAGGGATGAATCTCGGTATTACAAATCAGGCACCAGCTATTCTCTTTGCAGCTACTCTTGTTTGTCACCCTCCTCATATGAATTATAATTCTTTTCTCCTCTCCCATGGAAAAAGACAGCGCTTTTCCATTTCACATTTCAAACTTCACATGTCTAAAGTATATTTTCCTTTCCTACATTTGCTGGATGTTCACAAGAACCCTGTACGGGCTGGGCTTGAAGCGACATCAGAGGCAATTGTGATAACCAGTTGACCTTGGCATCCATGGAAATTTTGATGTGTCACCTGTATTTTTGGGTTGTTTTTTTTTGGGGGTGGGGGGTGGATTCATTCTTGATGAAGCACTCTATTTGATTAAATGTCAAAGGAAGGCCCCTACACTGCTGGTACAGTAACTTTATTGAAAAAGTACCAATATAAGCCTCTGTGAAGGAGGTCCACTTCTGTGGGTCATGCCTTTATTGAGGTAAGGGGCAGGACACTCCCCCTCTTCAGCCATAGGCTTTTATATTTATGGGTGGAGAGAGTGGGCTGTATAATGTTTGTGTCTGTTTGAGAGCGGCATGGTATTATAATCAGGAAATGGACACTTTATCACACAGATGTTGCCTTCTAGGTGCCCAAGGCTATCTAAGCTGGGTCTTCACACAGAGCAATTTAAACATTTCATTCAAAAGTGTTATTTTTATTGTGCTGTAACATGTACAACCATGAGATTTGTTTCAGGTCCTGCTTACTTAGAGTAGAAATGTGCATAAACCTGTGACCTATTCTCTTCTACTATGGGAATCTTCGTTAGCTGGAAGGTTATATTGCATTTGACCCAATTGTCAACACTAAGTCATAACCAAAATTAAAATTTTTTACGTCAATTGTAATAGGTCAAAGCAAATAAGAGAAAGGCTCAAGGACATAAGCTGTCAATCATCAGGGCAAATCTACTGAAAAACAGGCCAGGAATGTTAACTTTAACTTGAAATAGGTATCTTGGACTATTAATGAATTCCCTTCTCCTCAGCATTGTCAAATGATGAGTCTTCATTACGTCAGATGGTGATAGGACCCTCCTCCATCATTGCCAGAAAATGATATAATTTGCAGAAAATCATGGAGTTATGTGAATAATTTACTTTGTGAGCATTTTGTCACTGGCAGAAATATGCTATCGACTTTACAGTAAGTCATGTATCAGGTAGACAGAGTCAATTATGCTATTAATTCCTTCTGTGCGTTCATTTTAAAAAGGAACAAACCTTTCGATGTCAAAAGTAATAGAAAATAAAATTACAAGCAGAGCAGGAGACAGCTGTCCCCAGTCATAGCACTTGACAAGTGGCACTGTAGTGTGACAGCAAACAGCCTCCCATGGGGAGAAATTAGGTAGACTTCAGCTCAGGCATAAAAGTGTACATCTTGATATTTAGGAATACACCAGATAATTGTACATCACCAGAAAGCATCCTCCCCTGAATCTTAATATAACAGGACTGGCGTCACTTGATAATGTCTAATATGTATTTAAATTGTGTTATCTATGCTGTACTTGTATTGACTCATGCTCTTTGTGTCTTTGTTAGTAGGCTGTGTTTTGAATTAATTACGGTAACAATCTGTGAATGTTAACGACTGTACTCTCAATCAATTTGTATATTGTTTCCTGCCGTACAATGATTTTGCTAAATATGCTAAATTTTCTTGGATAAGAGACTTAAAAAACAAACATATTGTATATAACAAACATATATATATATATATATATATATATATATATATATATATATATATATATATATATATATATATATATATACAGATAGATAGATAGTGTACAACTAACATTTATATTTGTAGCAAGAGAAACCATTTCATTACATATTTCATGTAGATAAAAAAGCTCAAGGATAACAGCTTTAGAAAATTGAATGCAGATACACACAATAACTAAGGTTTCTCAGATTTGGTCTTCATTAGAATTTATTTTTATGTAGACCTTCTGATACAGGGTGACTTGAAAAACCTATGTATTATCCATTCATACTAATGGACATACTGCAGGGTACAACAGCAGTGCATCCTTGCCTGCTCTCCTCTGTATATCATTCCCACTCCATAAACACTAAACTGCATTACTGCCCAGATGGAGAAGATTCACTTTCATAAAACAATTTTGTGCAATCCTGTCCATTGCACGCTGATTAATTTTGACTTAAAACATACCTTTAGCCTAGATTATTGGACTTGATGTCAAAGTAATACTGTAAATTTGCAAATGGCATGGCATGTTAATACTGTTAAAAGTCATAAAACATCCATTACAGTCTAATATTTTATAATTTCAGGATTAAAGGGTGCAGTATATGAATAATTAAGCAGAGATTTGGAACACTTGATCCTGCCGCTTAAGGCTACAGAGAAGATTTAAGACCTAGATGGACTTTACATAAATGCATGTGAGATTAAACAGGAGCTGACTTTGAATATGGATGGCTCATATATTTGAAGTTTATCCCATTTTATATGGCATGAAGCACTCAGCTTACATATACAAACCCTGAACAAGACACCTTTGATTGCGGAGCCATTAATCTAATCCGTACCTGTAATACTGTGTCACGCAGAAAGATTTTACCTTTATCTGTTTACTATAAGTTAATGTTTGGTATCATGAACCTGACTATTTTGTATGTGTGTGTGTGTGTGTGTGTGTCTCAGTGTGTTTGCTGTATTTTATTTGATTATTCTTGAAAGAAGAGTGTCGACACTGGGTAGCATCATTTTTGTGATACTACATAAGTGTCTCTGTAGTGAGTTTAAGGCGAAAATGTGTGGGAAAATTTGTGTTATGAGGATGTGTTGGCATCTTATTGATATCAATACTTTAAGTGGCAGATCTGTTTCTGTAAATGTGTATGGCGGAAATGTAATTTGTATTTGGGAATACATTACCTTCATTATGTATCAGAAGAGGACCTGTTTTGGTGCTTTTTATGTGGAGTACAACCCTACAACCCTTGTTTTTTAACATATGTGAAATGATGCATTATGGGTAATTACACACAATTTTTTTGCAGATGTATCCAAGAAGGACGTCCCAGCTGAGGATTTCGACATCGACATGGACGCTCCTGAGACTGAGAAGGCAGCCGTTGCCATCCAGTCACAGTTCAGAAAGTTCCAGAAGAAGAAGCATGACAAGTCCTAGGGCCAGTCAGGTGGCTCAGCCTCCCACAACCAGGGGGCGCTGTGGGAGCTCTGTGTTGCATGTCACAGTAATCACATTGGACAGACTCAAGGGGGGGCAGGAAAGCAAGGCGGTGCACTGTTTATCACTATGTGTGTGAAATAATAATTTTGATTGCTTTTTCAAAAACTATGAGGGTCTGAATATGTGTTTCTCTCCTTTTTCATTTTTCCCCTCATGTGTACTGATAGCATGTGTATGGTACTGTCATAAGTTCTGTAGCGCTCAAACGCTTTAGCAAGGGAAACTATATTTTATATAAATTGCCAAATGATGTAATTCAGTTTGGCAGTGGTGGTTGCATTTGTGTTTTAAGTTTAATATACAACAATGTGAAGTCATCAACTAATGTGTAATACTTCCAGTTTAATATTTTAAATGCTGCTAGATAAGATGGTTTGGCAATAAAGCAGAGATGGAACAGGGGTAATGATTCAATTAAATATAGGCAAAATGTAGCAGGATGTATTGTTTAGATCATTGTGAAGTATTGATTGCATTGGAAAATGTCCTGCAGAGCTACATACATCTATGGATTTTTTTCTCCCTTGGAGGTCTTAAAATAGCCATTTCCTGTTCCAGAAATATTCCAGGCAATATGGAATCTTTGTTTAGAAAGGCAAATGTGTTAACTATTTATAACTGAAGAATTTTGAACTGATTACACGTTTTATTTTCTTGACCCAAATGAAATACAGTTGCTAGTGACTGTTCTTTCATCCATGTAACAAATGCAGATTTTCCTTTAATTAATCCAAGAATTTCTTATTATTTTATGCCGTGCAGTTTTCTTTTTTCAGTTTTTTGTTTTTGATCAATACCTGTCAGACTTGTAATTTAAAATGGTTTCCCCCATTGTTTCATTTTAAGATAAGAAGAACCATGTTATCATATCTTAAGCACCCTCCTTTAATACTGTAGAGATACCTTGGAAGAACATGTCCTCAATAAATAAAGGAAAGCAGTAAATAGTGAGTGGGACATTATTTCTTCAATCTCAGCATGCTCATATTTATCAGTTACAGGCTACTAGTCTGTACCTGCTAAAATGTAGTATTATTTTGCATTGTTTTCCTTCCAGGTTCTATTTCATCAATAAATTAACTTTGCGTTTGGTGTATTAGATTCTTTTAAAATGCAGATTTAAGAAATCTGAGGAGTATGGTTGTGTATCGAGGCCATGGTAGAATTACATTCTATGGGTCAGCTACTTTGAGATCACAAGATAATTTCAATCTCAGGATTAAAATGTTTTGTTAATGTTTTTTCTCAAGATTACAAGACCTGTAACTCAGAGTTGTGCAAAACATAAGATGTATAACATAAAGATGTGATTATGAACAAATCTCTAAAGTATCTAAATGTTGAAAACCTGAGTTATGTGTCTCATGATCCCAGGATAGCTGTTCTGTAAGATCAGAATCCTGGGATAATTATCCTCAGATCATAACAGGCAACAAACTGCAAAAATAGTATTTTACAGCGTACTTAATGAGCCACCATAGGAAAAACTTTGAGGCTTGGGTGATTTTAGAAAGCAGCAAAATGCATAGTTTTATTGGGACCAATGAAGTGAGCTGAAGTGGTAAATTAAACACATGACATCATCATTATAGGGATTAAGTGCCTCTCAAATCATGCCAACTGATATTTTTCCTGAGCTGGCAATGATCTTTGAACTCAGCTATATTGATCCATTCCTGGGATTTATCTGATGGCCTTTTATAGTAGCTAGAGATGATTAAACTGGCAGGCCCAAATTTCTGTTCTTTCCATGTATGGACAGCAGGCTGATTGTAACGCTTGTGTAACACATTCTAATTAAGTAATTTCTGTTTTAAAATGGAATACTATGACCTTCTTTTTATGTTCTGAAATGGAAATCATAAACGTAAGAGAAGTTAGGACAGGTGAACCGAGCAGAGGGATAATCAGACAAATGTGTGCTACATTTTGCCTAATACCATTGTGTATTTTGAAGGAAATTAAACAGAAATAATGATATTTTCACATAGATGTGCATCCAAATCCAGATGAGCAATATAAATCCAATGAATATGACCACAATACTTTTCAAATGAATTAAAAATGTTTGATTGAATGAACAAAAAATTATCTGTCATGTCTGCAACTGCTGATTCACGATTGAATTTTTCAAATGCTAATTAGAAATCATATTAACATGCAATGTCCTAAGATGCCATTTGAGCCAACCAGTGTCAGGAAAGAGTCAAAGAGGTTGACAGTACCCCCCACCCCCTAGTACTAATAAAAACTCACAGTTCCTCCCAGGTGTTGGAATACTTGACATGAATGAATGTTAAACCAAAATGTGACTCTCAAAACTGTGGAAGGTCAACCCCCACACATGAGACGTGACATATAATACTCTAGGCCCTCCCATATGCATGGAGTTGGGCCCCCTAGGGGAAACGGCCACAGCGGCCAAATCAATCAGGGAACAACTGTCCTCAATGTCTGTACAATTTACAATCAGCTCACAGGTAAGGTAGGACAGTTTTTCCCCTTGTACCTGTGAGCCTGGTCCAGAATCAGGAATAACCTAAACAACACTGTTCTGTGGCAACCCATGGTCCCTAGTGAGGTAATTGTGGGTAGTCAGGCACTGCCATTACAATTGTCAATGAATCTCTTTTGTGTCCACGCAAACACTTCTCTTTATCTTCAGCAGTGAAGATAAAGGCTAGCGTGCAATCTCAAGAATTAGAGTTCTATGTCTTAAGGCCATACAGTGTAAATGGTAGTATTGACTGATATATAATCAGTATACATATACATTAGCATTCATTTTACTGAGCAGTATTTTGTTTCTATAACAATATGGTAAATATTCATACATAAATAAACAACTGAACAACACGACTTTGCTCTGTGCACTGCCATTAAGACTAAGGTAAAACATTCCTATTTGGTGGCAAAATTCACTGCTGCTCTGATCAGAAGATTTAGGTAATCTTCAAAGAAGGAATAGATCTAAAAGAGGAGATTGCTGTGCTCCACAGAGGGCCTGCCTTGATGGGCGGCTGTCAGCCGGACCAAAATTGAAAACAAAACACGGTCTTACCCATTAGATGTCCAGGTCTCAGGAGTACCGCTGTGTTCCGGGTGTCAGGGATGTTTTTTGGCAGTCAGGATCAAGAAGGTAGCTCTGGCCAGTGTGATTAATGTCCTGAGGACTGACGCTGGACCGAAGTGCTTGGGGACCGGCCAGTAGCAGGAGGCTTGGCTGTGTTAGTGGGGTGCTCAGGGGAGATCAGAACCTGAGAAAGAGCTTGCGGGCTGGACAGCAGGGTTTGAGGGTTCAGAAGTTAAACCTGGGACTTAAAGGGGTGATTTGTGGCTGGACAGGAATGCACACAATGCAGGACAGGGGCAGAAAAGGGTTGGCTAGAAGTGTGTTGGGCTGCACAGAGCGGGACGGGGCTGAGTCAGATAATTTAGAAAATGGACAGTGCTTGATGCCTGGAAAGCCTTTCCAGAACCTAAGCAGAATATACGCTCTACTGATCCACTTTACTGGCAGTGTCAGCCACTGCACCCAGCATCAATGACCAGATTAAACACTGTGGTGACGTCTTGTGCTATAGCTATTTGGGTTATAGCTATGTGCCATATATCTCTGTGCCAGCTTCATTGGGAGGAAGTATCCCATTGGATAGATCATGTGTCCATTTATGGAAGTGATGACGGCGTTAAGTTTGTTGTTCAGACACTTCACATTCACTATAAGTAGTGAAGCAAGTAAATGGTGAGCTGTAAAACTCCCTTCCTGCATGTAGAGGACTTTGGTTCCTCTGTTTGAACTGCCCTCTTCCCTTTGTTTGCATCCAATTTATTGAAAGACAGCTGCTGCAGGACTTGGTTAGCCCTGACTGCTCCAACTGGGTTTTAAATTGGTTGCATTATTATTCTGTGGAAATATGGTCTCATTGATGAGGAAGAAGGGAGAAACAAAACCCTGAGCTTACAAAGAAGAATTTTCAGCATTAGCCTTTAAACAAAACAGAAAAAAAAAACATGATGTAACACTTGTGACACCATGTAACAAGTGCAGAATTTCAGCAAAAAACATTCACCTAGAAGGAAAATGGACAAATAGTTAATTTCATAAAAACATACTGAAAAGTATGTTATTCAGATTAATATTATAATTTAATTTGATTTTCTACACATAATTCTCTCAAGTATAACCCTTGTGAGTTAATGCAAGTTAAAAAAAAATTATATTGATTCTCTGCACTTCATCACTCAGCAACTCAAAATAGTTTGAGAATTATAGGTCACTTCAATTACCCATTTTATGTGCTTTTAATTTGCCAAATATAGTCATGGAAAATGTGTTTCTGCCTGCTATGTTGTACATATCCCAGAAATCTGGAATTAATATATTTCAGTCTCTTAAATGTTTAAATACATTTGAAGTTTGAGAATAGGCTTGTGCAATGCTAGATTTATGGAGTCACCTTCACAGTGTCCTTGTCATAAACATGGCTGCTTTGGGGCTTGTGACCCTAATTCAACTGGTCAAATCATTTGATTCATAACAATTTATTGGCAATCAATAAAAGATATACAGTAATAACACCTAGTAATATTGTAGCACATTATCCCAACAGACATTATGGGGTAGGGATCCCTTAAATCTTCACAATTAAATCAAGATTAAGATTAAATGAAGGTCAAATTTACATTTAGGGGTGACTTTCTAGATCGATGACTTCTAAAATTCCCTTCTTTCATTCAAACACAACATGTAATGCTTAAGAGCCCTGACTTTATGCTGTAATGAGACCAGTCCCCACATTTCTAGAATTGATTTTGGCTTGTTATATCCCTGCTCAATATTACTGTGGCTGAGAATTCACCTCTCTCTTTTTACTTGATCATTAATCAATATTGTGAGACACAGATACATCTCCGTTGTAGCTGTGAATAACAAGGGACAGCATATCAGTTATTGCTTAGCCAGGAGTTCAATATATTATCACACTAAAATGTTTTAGTTTTCCTGCTTTAAAAGCCTCTCACGGATGTTGTTGTGCACTTAATGTACACGTCAAAAGCTGAGAACATGGCTCACATGTAAACCATGTCTAACACAGTGCCAATTGACATGCTGGACACAGCAGCATGTTACACTTCATCCACTGGAATAGTATTACACAGACATCGTTTTTGTGGTTCATGCATGCTACAATATTACAATATGGTTATGTTGCAACAAAAACAGTACATAGGAATTTGGGGATCTGAGTGCAACCATGCAATGGAACAGTTGGGGCTGATATTGTAAACAACCAGTACTGTCTGTGGCTTAGTTATTTGAGCCATGCCTGACTAAATGGGAAACACTCCGACTTATGTAGGGGCACAGAAAGTGCCAGGGCCTAACATGACTAAAAAAGGGGCCCATATTCAGCGACAGACTAATGTACAATGTACTTATGACAGTGTCTTGGCACACCCAACACCATGATCTTCATCCTTAGCAAGATGCTTTAGATTTTCAAAGGAAAAAGTGTCATTTGTATACACAAATGCTTGAAGGCACAGTAAATTAAATTACTATAAATTGTTTCCCCAAATAGAATGCAACAGCACTGGAGTAATGGCCTTTTAAGACTCATTCTCTCTCTCTCTCTCTCTCTCTCTATAGGCCCTTTGTTCATTGCTCAGTCCATTTAATTGGATTGTACCTCACCTGCCAATCATACACAAGTTGGCAGAGGTTGTTGGTCTAATTATGTGCCTATAAATTGACACATCTCCAAAGTAGGTATTGTTAGAATTCCAAATATAAATATTTAAAGTAAATAAAATCTTGGAAAGACAATGCAATGCATGAGAGTGAGGGCTGTTATATCACACAGGGATGCGTTTTATAATGTCGCACTTTGTAATGATGCACCATTACTGTACACACTAAGTGCACTTACAATACTCTGCAGCTGCTTTCTGCTTTTCCGACACAGCTGCTGAAATGTCTAAGTCTAAGGTCTAATAATGTAAATCCTATGTAATGCTCATGATCAGTTGCAAAGCCTGCGGCCACAACATTGATTGTCAAATGTCCCCACCGTGAATGACACGAGAGATGCCAGCTGTGACAATGGCTTTGCTCATTACCAGGGATGTTCCCTTCGATCTGACAGAATACACTGTATGTTATATTGCAGCAGAAGCGCCATTCAGCAGGAGAGACATGTTACACCAGAAAGGCTGCCTGCATAAAATGGATGACCCCAGCCGTTGATGGCTCAGTAGCCTAATGAGCACAGAAGGAAGAAGGATGACATCATAAGATCATAGGTGTCTAAACTCCTATCTTCTCTTCAGAATATCTCAGACCGGAAATGCAATTGGATATTCAAGGTGTAGATACATAATATCACAAGGCTGTGAGGAGTAACTCTGCTCCTGGAACATTCAAGGACTAGAACAAATTGACTGGCAAAGAAAGCCATGCATCATTCCTCTGAAGGACAGAGGGACAGGTGGTCCAGATGAGATTGTATTTAGGCCAGACACCCTGGGATGCAAAGCAGAACAAACAGATGTGAAGTTTCATGCATGGAGTTCAAAGCTGGAGAGTAACCAAAAATATTGTGGTCATTAGTCAATTACAATGGAGCAACAAAACCTGAACTACAACAGGACAGCTATTACAGGGTGTAATTGTGCTTTAGGGGAAATATCAATTAGCAAACAGATATGAATGGGAAAAAACAAACACCACTTGTAGCAGTCCTGGAGGTGCAACAATGTTATCTGGAGTACCTCTTCAGGAAGGTCTGATCAGAATAAGATGACAATGACAAAAGCTAACAGAAAATGACATACAGAAACATACAGTAATGTCATGTTGGCGCAGAATATCAATGTGCTGCTGACATTATTCCTGGGTTTCACCATCCGAAAACCTCAAAATGCTTTTATTAACACCTAATGTGCAGCAGCATGGCCTACTTCCACTTTACCCCAGACATTTGAATGACATTGGACAGCAGGAAGTATTACTTGGCCTCAGGGCATCTTTATATTCCAGTGAGACAAGAGAATGTAATGAGAGCAAAGTGAAAACATTCCCAAATCTAACTGTTCTCACTTTTATTTTTATCAATGTGTTACATTTCTGTTGAAATTAAGCCATGTTTTCTAATGCTGCAACGGTGGCTGCTTCCTCATACAAGCTCTGTGCATAACAGTGGATAACCTGTTAATGTGACTTATGTGACTTGTGTAGACAGGCAAGATCAGCAAATGCAAAAAAATCTAAAAGCACTCCAGCAGAGAAGCAGCAGGATTTAAAGATTGTTAACCTCATACAAACAGTTCTGAGAACTTGATTGTCATTGCTGTAAGGTAGGGATGGGAGAGAATGTTGTCATGGAGTCAGAGAGGCAGTGGATTGTGTTCAAAATAATGATGTCCTCTGATTTGTGTGTATGGTAATTAATAGGCAATTAATAATCATAATAATAATCATAACTATAGATTATAGTTGTTGTTATTGTTACTGCTACCACTACTAATATTAATAATAGTCTGAGTTTTTGATTTATGATCCCAGGTGCAATTTTCTTAATTAAAAGTCTCACAAGCTGTGTGATAGCAGAAAGCACAGACTAATTAGGCAAAATTAAGAAACTCCATTCCAATAAAGCATGCCTCTCTAGAAGCAATCAATGTCTTGCAATCTGCAGCTGCATATTTCTCGGGCAGATCAGATAGGAGAGTTCTGTCACCGGCCTTATTTATGACAGCACTTAATATACGCTGACGGGTGGCAGTGAGTAAATCTCAACAGCCGCGCTTAATTTGCTGCGCACTTCTAGGGGAGGCCAGAGAATATAGTTGTCATTCTGGATAATACATTTCCCTTCATGCACACAACTCTGTTGCCCGCATCCGTAATATAGGATCATGGAAGCACTGTCAGTGTCCAGGCCAAAGTCTCAAAGGTGCTGAAAGCTGGGGAATCAATAGAGCAATTTTGGAGTGGAGTCTCTTTGAGGGAGTGCAAAAAGTCAATGACTGAGGGGGTAGTGGAGAGGTGACCTTGTTTGTATTATAGAAAGTTCATGTCAGTGACTCGTGACTGGTACAAACACTTATATTTCCTCCAAATCATAGTAGAAGTGACTACAGCCAGTCTGTTATGTACACCTAAGCATCATGACTGGCTAGCAGAAATCACACCATTGACCCATTAGATCACGCTTGGCCAGTTATTGAACAATGGTGCACGATTACATCAGGTCACCGGTCGGTCATAGCTTTCCTTGGTTTTACTTATCTTTGTGCTTGCACCATGCTTAAACCTGTACCTCTAAAAGATATGTCATTTCTGTTTTGTTTCCCACTGGATGAAATTGGCACCTTGAAAGGCACCGTGGGCATACTGGTGTGGCAACATCATTTAATTAGATTTTGAGCCTTTCTCCACTGTGAGCCGTATGAGGGCGTGAATCCCATTCCCAGCCCAGCGGCGTGTCCCCGCCCTGTCCCTCTCCTCCGTGACAATCTGTGAAATCAGACCCGAGGTGTGACAGCAGATGGAGTGCCACAGTGTCTGGTGCTGTTTCGCCACATCGCCGCAAGAGACAGAAGCCACAGCAGGCGTGGGACTGCAAGCCCACCGCCATGGCAGGATGAACACCGTCACGCTCTACCTGTGCTATGGCACACCTCTGCGTCCTCCTACCCAAGGAGCACACGGCCTTCCTGTAAACACCGCCGTGAAAAATATTCCTCGGGGCTTGCTGCTCGAAATGCCAACTTTGTGTTACTCCATGAAGCGATATTCCGCCAAGCGATGACGAAAACCCCCTGGAACCAACCCATGGATCCATCTGCGAATGCAGCACACCTGTAAATGTTGTGGAAACTCCCTCCTGACCTTAATTTGGTATTGTGCACCTGCCCAGGGCTTTGCATCTCCCTTTTTGGAGGAGTCAAGACTACACGTATGGTGTCACATTTAAGATTTAATGTGTGTGCATACAAATACACACAAACACAGCTGAAATATGGTAGAATAAAGTAACACACTGGATCTTTAGATTCTGGAAACTTTTAAAACACAATACAGGTTCTGAATGCAAAGTGCCCCCTTGCTTTCTTATGTTCAAAACATGATATTTCTAAATGGGGGCAGTAAAATAAAAAATATTCTGAGAAATATATTGTGCCAGTATACAAGCTTCACATCATGGATGGGAATCCACCCAGTATTGCACCTTAACAGCCTTACCAGCTTTCTAGACAGGCATATTAAATTGTATTCAGGGGATTTTTTTGAAAAGAAGCTACTTTTCCTGATTTTATCACACTGCCACCTGCTGGCAGTAAGGAGCCTACACTAAGACTCAATGTCAGCCTGAACTCTTTCCCTTTAATGCTGCAATAATGTAAATTATTCAGTGCATTCCATATGGCTACTGTTTAATATAACTATAATGGCCTGAATAATAATATATGTCATTGCTCAATTCCCACTTAAGATTGTCAAAATGTCCTTAGATATTAAGCTTCATTCATGCTCAAATATGAAACATTAGGGTACAATAACTACACAGCACCATCTGTGGACTGTAATGAACTCTGGGGAGATGGCACTGGAACAGACTTCCTCTTGGGAAAAACTATAATCAATTCAAATGTCTTTTCTGTAACTCAATTTATCAATTAGCACTCGGTTATATGCAGGCAGCAACTGGCCTTTACCCATTACCTCACACAAAGAAAGCATTTGAACCCCTTCAAAATCACCCACAGTCACGTATTTGTCCATGGTCGCTACCAAGTGGGTAGAGTAACACCCTTTTTGCAAATGGTTAATTGCAGAGACTACAGCAGAACCCAGACAATACACGAGCTCAGGCTAAAGATGAAGTTTCAAAAATCAAGTAATCCGAGCCCACAGCCAGCAATATTCACATTTGAGTTTGATTTGGAGGGAATTATCTGGATTGTCACGGTTTTCCCTTATAGAGCAACAGCACTGCAGTGCAGCAGCAATAAATCAAATGAGACACAGGGGCCCCATGGAGCAGCGCTACAGCACTGCGAGCATGAGGTCTGTAACCGCCAGTACTTCTGGGGTGTCCTGAAGTGAACACCAGGGTATATACAACCAGCCCCATGCTAAGAAACAGCACTCACCACACAGGCAAACTGTTTGTAAGCCATTACTGAACACATTACGGCCGGCCATATGCCGCCCTCAGCATGCTCACAAACACTGGTTGGATATACTCTATAGACCAATCCGTCCAATGAAACTCCCTGCTTTTAATTAGTTTAAGAATAGAGTGGGGGCTGGGGGGTTCGAGGAGGGAAGGGGAGGGGTGGGGAGGTCCGGAGTTGGGGGTCGATAAAGGCTCCATTTCCAAATTAAAACCAGATTTGTGCAAACATGACTAAGGACTTTATTAACCAAATCAATTTCCCTGTAATGTCCACAAATAAAAGTGATTCTGTATTATAATAATAAACTTCACATCATCATTTCATAGTGTGACATAATTTATAGCTGGATTTACAGCCAATATCATTACTATTGTTATTAATATTATCATTATTATACGTATAATAATAATAATTATTACTATTTTATATTAATTATTTAGTGTTCAGTCCCCATGCAGTCATAGGCAATTTATTTTAAAAGATAAATATCTGAGAAGATTGGACAAAATTTCCTTCTATTATAATTCATATATTCCAGTAAAACAGCTGACAAACACCCAATCATCAGTGAGCTCCCACTCTGATAAAAATAAATAAATCAAGCAACATCCTGCCAGATTAACCTGATACATCTTCCTTTTGGTTGTTTTTTTTTTCAGATTTTCTCCTTTCCCATAGTAATATAATTCATAATAATATTTATATTCATCATCATCACCATCATCACCGCATCATCGTCATCAATGTCATCATCATTATAATAATATCAATATTTTTCTCTCATTTTTAAATAAATTCTTTTGGCAATCTTCGTGTGGAGTAATTTCAAATGAACGAATGCTCGAGTAAAAAATAACAAGGAAAGAAAGAAAGCGAGAAGAAAGAACAGAAGTAACGCATCCTTTTTTTTGGAAATCGGAAATATATACAACGGCTTTTGTAGGAGTCTGTGTGTTCCTCCCGTGTTCCTCCTGAGCGCGATCTTGTCCGTGCTTGCAGTCCGGTCTGTGCTCTGTGTTATACCAAGGTGTAGGACTTTGCGTACGGGTTGTTGCTCTGTTTCAGGTGCCCTCTGGAGTCCAGCAGGGACTCCTGGGAGCTGCTCAGTTTGGCGGCCTGTGCCAGGTCCGTGCCCTCGCGCTGGGGCAGTGTGGAGGCAGTCCCAGGCTGCCACTGCTGCACGTCCCTGCTGGCCGGCGCCTCCAGGGGCGTGGGCTGCAGGATGGCAGGCCTCTTGAGCGTGCGGCTCTTCTGAGGCTCCAGGCACCCCTCGCGGCCCGCCCCGGGGACGCCGCGGTTCAACAGGAAGTCCATCCGGAGATAGGGCGGAAGGTGCACCAGCTCGCCTCCTGGAAGAGCAACAGAGCGTGGGGTAAGAGCACCGCTCCAGCTGGGTCACATCCAGTGTAAACCCCGGGAGGATTGCATGGGGAAGGTGACTGAGCTCACAGCTGCGTGCTACAGTAGAGAAAAGCTGGTCTCACCACAAGACAAATCTGCAGTGTCTGCTGACTGTACATTTCTTTATAAATCGGCTTCAAACCAGTGCGCATCTGTCACTCTGGCCGATGTGATAAGGCATTATAGGCAATCTAAAACGACTTTCAAAAATAGTTTAACTTCATGACCGTAACAAACATACATAGCAATGTAGTGTCCAGTGGCTCTTTTGTGGATTGCAATGATTTTAGAGTGGAATTTGTTTTTTTTTCAGTGCCTACATCTTTTTTTATTGATTTGTTTTTCAAAGATGTTCACGTCCTTACTTCTGCCAGAACATTCTTGTGCAGATCCTATTTTAAATCTCACTTGCGGTGAGCATTGGTTTTTAAGCTATAAATGCCCATTTTCTGCCTGAGCTTAAGCATGCCAAGAGCTGAGTCACCCTCTTCAACTAAGATATCAGTCTGTCCTGTCATTCTCCCAGAGCCACGACCCCACCTTTCCTTGTGCAATCTTAAATCACTTAAGCCTGTGCTCCAAAATAACTGATTCCGCATCCGAGGGTGACGGCATCAATTTTTTTCATCAATTATCTGTACTGCATGCCCCACACTGTGGCTGGGTACATATAATTCATGATACCATCACCTTACAAAGCACTGCACTGATTCAGAATCTAGAGGGTTAACTGATCAAAAGAACCACAGATTTGACAGCAGGCTTAATTGCAGATGTGTCTACTTATTGAAGCAATGTGTCTCTCCATTAATCTTTTAAGGGATGAGGGAATGAACTCGCTTTAATTGCTAACGCCTGCTAGAAAGAATTACAACTCCCATTTGGCCTCTACTGCAGACCTCTGAAAAGGCAGACCCATGTATGCTATAGCTGACCTTGGGCATTCACTGGAATTCAGATAAAATGTTAACATTTTAGTGTCTTTAATACGCCTTTATCAAACTAATCAAGGTGATGGATGGAAGGAAACTTTAATGGAATTTTTACACCATAAATATATAATCACATAGAATTACACTGGGCTTGCAGTTCATTACCAGTGTATCCATATCAAATCTTCAGCCTTCTGACAATAAATGCATCTTACCTACAGCTTACACCTTACACTTGTGACATTAATTAGACTGTGTGTACAGTGTGTGTTTGCCTCCTTGGTGTTTTTGGTGCTCATGTCCTGGTAACGTTTCTGATCTGATGTCTGAATCCAACACATCTTCAGCCTCTTTTTTAATATATTTTCATCACACTTCAGGAAATTACACAGAATGCAATCAATAACACTGCAGTAATCCTTTATGAGCTGAAACTTCAGAAGCACCCTCTGGCTGCCTAACTGTACAGAACAGGGAACTGACAAATGGCCTATCATCAACTGGTTTATGGGTTGGATGCACACTATATTGTTTTGTGTGTAGATTACAGTGTTGGTGTGCCTCGGTGCCTGTGTACTTTATTGAAACGTGCTTATGGTGCCTTGCTGTGTACTATACCGGCTGACTGTTTGCATGCATAGTGACCTATTAAAACAACCTGTAATTACATGTGGCCTGGATATCAACTGTCAGTCCAGTCCTTGCCCCAAGACAACATTATCAACACAGTGAGAAATGACTTCATTGCTGTCAATTTAATGTACAAAGACAATGGGCCTCATTCATCAAAATGTTGGCAGAACAAATTTATTTGTTCTTGGGAATAGTTTGTTTGAAAAAGTCATTCATAAAATGTGTGATACACCCAGTTTTGTTCTTATGCTCGTTCATGTGTTGATGAATCCCAACTGTCCTTTAATTAGATGCTTATGTATGTTATCTGTAATTAGCATGAGTAGATGCCCTGACAATGCCATATAAGGACATTCTGACTTGGGTGTCGCAGGTATAGCTGAAATGCTGCCGAACAGGGAAAAAGAAGATATTTTCTCTGATTGACAGACATAAATAATTCTGACAGTGGTGGATGCAAGGAAAAATGCATTTTACATTGTGAGCAGTGGAGTGTCATTAGTAAACACAGGTCATTAGTAAACCACTGGTCAAAATAAGGACGATTTTGAAAGGACTGCAATATCTAAATCAGTTTTCAATAAAAAAATTCTCCTAATGTGTCTTGATTAACAATGCAATTTGTATCTAAAATAGAAAATATGTGGGAGTAGACCTTACAGATGTAAGCTGGGGGTTTCATGTTACATGTAATTCATAGCTTGACTCAAAGGTGCTCAGTTAATTCTATGCAGGTCTGAATTGTAGCGCTGTTCTCTGGAGCAATATGTGCATAGGGTCCTCTCTCATAGCCGTTCACCTGGTGGCAAACAATGTCCATGTTTAATGGCCGAATTGTCAAGGACACAGCAGGCCAACATGATCTTGCACACCTTCTCTGCTGTGTGCGAAGGCATACTGTCTTCTCTGCCCAACACACATACACTGGCCATTTAGCACACAGATAGTGCACTCTATTGAGTGAGTGCATGTATGTGGTTGTATACAACCTGTCATGGTGGCTGCAAATTGACCAGTGACATCAGCCAGAGTTTAAGCACAAAACAGGTATAAAACAGAATGACACTGATGAATGTCGCTTGACCAAAAATGCTAATTGCTAATTTTCACTTTACCCTCTGCACTTGGGCACTTCACCTGCACCTACCTTATTTCTTTTGGGGACAATTTTTAGGCCTAGAATGATGGTGCATGGATTTAGTTTTGTGTCTTAGAGTGATTCCCTAAACTGAACTGAACCTGTGGTAAGCTGTGAGTTCACAAGCTGCTTTTAGGCACAAAATCAAATGCTTTTCAGTATACACTACTATTTATAATAGATACAGATTCACAATTACAATTTGGCAGGTAAATTAAGAACAGTATAAGATTACTAGTAATACAACGTTTATTTAGAACGGCAACAAAGAATAAAAACCATTGTCTTGCTCAGTTATATGTACTTGCATATGTGGTACGAATGGCCTGGAACAGTTGAAGGATTCATTCATATAACAGTAACAAATTCCACATGAGACTGAATTTCATGAATTCTGAACTGTTCATCAGATTGATTACACACTTACTATACGTGTAAAATCCTTTGTTTCCTTGAATACTGAACACAGCCCAATAAAACCCTCTGAGGATGACAAGCACTGCCAGCAATTGTGAATCTGTTTTTTACTGCCTCCAAATCATGAACCATTCCATATACATTTCATCAGGGAAGCTTCTTAATTCAATCCATATTCCACTAGGACGACTTCACCAAACCAAACTACACATTTAGGCCTATTAACAAATCAAGGAAAATATGGCAGATTGCATGTCTTCATCGCAGAGGCCTTTCTTACAATTTAGCATTTCAAACACGTTAACAGGAGTAAATTGAGAGGTGCACGCAGCCTGTCAATGTGGATTATCTCTATGATACAGTCCTGTCACGTCTGCTTTCCAAAGTGCTGTCATCTCACTTCCGGGTGAATTTTCATGCCTTGTTTCTGTATACGCACGCAAGGACTTGGATGAAGCCCACTGTCAGCAATACCTAAAAGCCCTTCAGTCAGCACTGACAGAGCATGTCAGTGCACCACATGACACATCATCTAACATATTATTATTATTATTATTATTATTATTGTTATTATTTATGTGCTTTGCATTTCTTTACACACTTTCCTCACCTGAGAGCCTGCAACTTCTTGTTTTAAGACCCAGGTATCACCTGCGTATAACCCATAAAGTATACGCCACTCACCCGGTCTGTGTGCCTTAGGGACCGCCATGTTCATGACCCTGCCCCCATCCTGAGGTTTGGGCGGGGACGCCGTGAACCTGCAGATGCCCGACTCTGATGGCGTGCTGGAGGTCAGGCTGTCCGTGTACTCGTTGGTGCCAGCGGTCATCTGCTCGGAAGAGGTGTCGGAGATGAAGCACTCGGTGATGGTGAACTTGGCATGGCGGAGCTGCTCCTCCATCTTGGCATGCTCGTAGGCCCGGGCCAACTCCTCGTAGGTGGAAGAGGCACTCTCCGTTGACACCATGCTGCTCCGTGCACGATCTGGGCGCACACAACCGAAAGAGAGACCACTCAGAGCCAACACCCAGCTCCGTGACCACAAACCCACCCACACTGCACTGGCCACAGGCAATCAGTACGCACAAACAGGTAATACATCCCCAAGCTTATTCTATATGGCACATCAAATGCATTTTGGTAATTGAAAACATACAGGTAGGCAGTGTGTGCCTGTGTGATTGGACACACATAAAAGCACATGGTTATTTGCAGTAAATTCCCACAGGCATTTGATCAAGGAGCAGTGCATATCAAACCAACATGGTCAAAATGGTGGGAAGTATGTGAAAATACATCTTTACAATTACTAGAGTCTTTGCCATAGACAAAAAATTAAATAAAATTTACTTTGTTAAATCCAGCATGTTCCTCCTAGCTCTTGTTTAACATAAATCAAGCATTAGATTTTAAAAAGCAGGACTAGGAGAGGAACTCAGAACCAGGAGAGTAAGTTTTTGGTTTTGTCTTCATTCTACAGTGGCATTCAACAACTGATAAGTCATGCCTTAATTTAATATGGCAGAACTTGACCTCAATTTCAGCCTGGTGTGAAACAGCTGAGGTCTAACTGTTATGGGGAACAGTTAGATTTGTGTGGTGCTGTGCTATTACCTGTGTCCTGAGATGGGCTGACGCTGTAACTGTCGCTCTCCTTGTCCACAGAGCCAGCTGCCCGGGGAGTGGGCAGCCTCCAGTCGGTGGACAGGGTGTGGGATGAGACTGGCGGGTGTGGCCTGTTAAGTGTCCACTGGCTAGCGTAGCGGTTGCGGGCAGCGGGCCCTGTTTTGGCAGTGCGCCGGGCAGTGGGGTCTGCAAGGCAGGAGAGGGCATTGGATAAAACCCAAACCCTTTCAGTACCCTTCTCAAATACATGTTGACCTTCATGACAGCAAAACATAAAACTGGCAAAAAGTGCTAAGGCCATCAATTGATTAAACACATCAAAAAACAGAACTTTTGAAGAAGTCAGAGGTCATTTTAGTATTTTAGGACAAGAATCCGATGTACAAATATTATACTGTATATGCTGAACCAACTTTGTTTAACTAAAATATCAGGAAATCTAACCACATGACACGATACATCAGGGTTAGCACAGAAGTAACTCTTAAATAGATCTATTCTGTAAAACCATATACCAATACTGCAAATAGCATTGCAGGTCATTAGTTATTTAATATTCTTGTTGGTGGCAGCAATTCTATTGTTGGATATTGATCAATGCTCTAAATTTACCCTCAAACCCATAAAAAGATAACTGTATGTAAGCCTCGGGTCTTGAATGAAGACCCCCTGTGCAATGAATCCGATCACACACTGGACAAATGTGACCGTTATAAAGGCCGTGAATTTAATTGAATTTAAGATGTGGCAGGTGAGGCTTACTTGTCCCCGGTCGGGCATCGGACACGTCCACCAGTGGTCCAGTGGCCTGAGAGAGGGACTGGTAATGGACCGTGTGTGTGACAGTGGAGGACTTCTGCTTGGACGTCTCGCCAAAGTCCGCATCGGTCAGCAGCACTGTGGACCTGTCATCTGTGGAAGACAAGGTCATGATGAGGGGGGCCTCCTCCACATTGCTACAAGATCCACTCATCTCCTTTCATCACAACATAGAACCAAATAAGGCTTTCTGACTGGGTTGGGAGGTTGTACCAACATTGCTCCAACAATATGTTGACTGGGTCATTGCTTGTTGAGTTTTTTGTGGTAAATGTACCAAATGGCTTAACACGTCTTTGTGAAAATACTTGGGCTCCGTTTACTTAAACCAGAAGAAAAGTAGATTTTTAGAGCTACAAAGGACCTGCTAAGGAACCAGTACAATGTAGGACACAATGAGTCAGCCATTGTTATAGGGAGAGGCATTTGCACTTAGGAATTCGCCCACACATGCTTGAACACAAGCTACAGTGCAAGGGCAGGCCGGGCGCTCTCGCTCTCTCACTGTGACTAATATGGGATAGGCAAACACACTGTGAGGAGACCTCGTCTCTGTCATGGGAGGTGAATAATTTCAGATGCGTGTGAAACATGTTCTGCAGTCAAGGCTTAACCCCACTGTGGTTGCGTTTCATCAACAGCAGTGACAAATGAGGGTGAAGAGCAGGCCTTTAAACATACCCTGCTGCGCTGCTGACACCAGCGGGCCATTTGTCAGAATTGTTTGGGTATGGGAGTCTACTCGTGGGAAAACTCTGCAAGCCCAACAGAGTTAGTGGTGGTGGTGGTCTAGAGCAGGGTTACTCAGCATTACTAATACAGTAGTCTTTGAACCGGGTACCTATTTGAACTAAACTGATCAAAACCAGTTCAACTAAATTCAACTAAACCAACTGGCGCCTTCCTCTGCATTTTAACAAGGGTAGTAAAACCTGCTGGATTATACCCCTTGAAGAACAGAGCCGAATTGCCCCTCTGTCTCCCCTTCACTTTCATTATAGGAGCAGTCCTGTAGGAGTGGACAGAGGAGACAATTTCATGCCTCTTTTGCACCAGAGATGGACCCAAATCTCAGTGAGGGGCATTGGGAGGGGACTGCTGCGGTATCAGAGAGAAAGAGGAGGTGTCTTACCGATTGTCTCCATAGTGTCCCTCTCCTCAATTAGCAGCTGGGCCCTGGGGATGTCAATGTGCATACGCAGGGTCTGCTGCTGCTTGTTCACGGTTTCTGACGGCCTGGTGTTTTTACTGAGAGAAATATAAAATGCAGATTAACTCAGCTTGCCTCTACTGTAGACACAATAGACATAAAGTGCTGTACATGACAATACACCACTGTTATTTGTTGTAGAAGGTTTTTGAATATCATTTAAGTTATATTCTGCTAAATGGTAAAATCCCTTCTCTTACCTCATTAACATTTCCGCCAAGCTTTTTGCATCTGTAACGCAAAAACACACTGTGATCAGTAATCAGTGGAGTTTTGAGAAACAATTCTAGTAATCTGTACTCAAAACAATTCTAGTACTAGTTTCAAAACAATTCAACTGATTCAAACAAACAACAATTCAATAATTCAAAACTAGCACTGCAATCAATTCAAGTAAACTGATTTGCACCTGAAGTCTGCTGAGACCTTCAATGGACATTTTAAAAACACACTGGATCCTACAATTCTACAGTGCTCCAGCTGTGGCAATTAGAAAATGTTGTGACACCGTATTGACTGTCAAACTGAAAAGACACCTCCGCAGCGTGGACTATGGCCGCGTTTGCATTGCTCACCTCTCAGCCTTTTGAGCCTCTGCTCTCTCCTCCTCTTCCTCAGCACCATCAGCAGGATGAAGAGCAGGACGATGCCCACCAGGATGCAGGAGATTGTCACCATCATCTTCAGGCCCTCGTTGCTGGACATGCTGTCCTTGCTCTCGTCTGTAGTCTTGACCAGCGGTGCAATAGTGCCTGAAGGATAAGCATGTACAATCAACACAGGCCCGAAACAGAACGGCCATGCTTTCAGTGGCATTGACACAGGAAGGGACAGCTATGTACAGCGGCCTTGTTGATGGGCGGGTAATTGCGGCACAAATACTGCCACTCCAGACCTTGAGACCCAAGACCCGTTTCCCACCATCTGCATTTGCCATAGCATGCATCACCATAGCATGAGAGTTGAATGCATGAGAAAAATATGGCAGTAAAACCAGTCAGGTCATACTCTGGGTCGTATGTCCTTAAATATATCAGCCTCTTAGCGGCCACACGCAATTCTAGCACATCAGCCAGACTGTGGTACCCGGCAATCAGCACTTGACCTTTTGCAGAATTGGCTACAGTGTCCAGCTGACTGAAGCACTACTCCAGATATGATTAAAGATCAGCTCATCTTTTCCATGCTGATGCTCTGGCTTTTAAAAGCCAGGGACAATTGGACCACAGTCCAGCAACTGGGCAGCTAACCTTTGAATTGCTTAGACGTGCATGACAGGAAATCCTTCAATCCTGCCCACCCCTCACACCCTGACATCCGTAAATAACGGAATCAATTAATTCATACCACGCCAATCGATGAACGTCTGATGGGACTGTCGTAAAAACTACCAGACACAACAGCCATAGTTACCGAAGTCAGCATAAAACGTAGTGATATTTTATTGCTCAATTCATCAGTAAACCTGGAATTTTTATGGGCGGATAAGGGCTAAGATGAGACAGCTCTTTTAATTTTTTTTTGGGAGGGAAGCTATTCACCTATGATTGCAAAATTTCATTGAGGCCTCTTACCTACACTTTTATTACCCTTACACACCAGTGTGTTCATCAGCTGTCCCAGTTATTATTTTTGCTAAGCAAACCACTTTATACTAGAATCTTCAGCTTTCTTAATCCATCCAATTTACATATGGATTAATTTAACATCTGAGATCAGCCAAATGAAAGGGGGGATTTATCATCTACAGGTTGAAGTGAGAGTGTAGAGAACTCACTGCCGTCAGAGGTGAGTGTGGCGAACATGGCCCTCTTTTCGGCGAAACCGGCGCTGTTGGAAACCTTCATCTGCAGCTCATACCACGTCGCCTCCTGTAGGTCATACAGGATGTAGCTCTTGGTCAGGGAGTTGCGCTGGGCTGTGGTCCAGACTGTGGTGTCCACGGGGCGGTACTCGAGTACGAAGGAGGTGATTGGGCAGCCGCCGTTGTTCCAGCCAATCAGATTCAGCCGGACGCGGGTGGAGTTGATGCTGGCGAAGAGCTCCTGGTCTTTGGAGTATTGTGGCTCTGAGCAGAAAGTGACAGCAGATGAGCATGTGAAAAGTCTGTCCCAGACAAACAGGACAGGCAACCTGCTCCAAGACAATGTGAAACACAGGCAGCCTAAAAGGATGGAGACCTGCAAAACCCTTAATACTGAGTTTCAGAAGGAAAATAACAAGGGAAGCAAAGGAACCTTTGCCATGCGTCTTGGCCTCGATGATCTCGCTGATGCGGCCTGGGCCCACACCGTTTTGGGCTGTGAGGGTGAACTTGTACCAAGTACCGCACTTGAGGTTCTCCAGGCGGTAGGAGCGCTCGCTAGGGCTGATGGGAAAGTTGCCCCACTGCTCGCTGTTGTCCTCAGAGTACTGCAGGATGTACCCTACAGAGGGGGGTGATGGGATGTGCATGTGAACTCCAAGAAGGTTTTGTGATCATCCAAACTTCATTCAGATATAACTCATTCCCATGGTGCCATCAAGTCACAGAATCAAAACTGACAGAAACCACAACCAGTCACATTCTTTTTCATTTAATAAACCTGCTTTGTCCCAAACTTCAGATTTCTTTCACATCATGGGAGCTCATTTTTGCAATTAAATACTTAATTCTTTTGTACTGGTTAGGAATTTGTGTTCTTAACCAGAAGACCACCCCTAAATCCCAATCCCACAATTGAATCACAATGAGACAGCGCTGTTGTACCCTTGAGAAAGGTACTCAGCCCAAAAATGGGCAGTATATCAAATGTAAGTTATGCAAACAATAACATAAATGTGCTGAGCAAAGCATTGTAGAACCTCCAGTTTTAGAATTTACAAGCTTTAGGCAGAAGAAAGCCTGATAAGAAAACTACAGTAAACCCATTCGAAGACATTATCAAGACGAATAGTAGCACTCATACCTTTTCTGTTCTGACTACAACATTTAGTGAATAATAACCATGGTAGGCTTTCATAGGTCCCTCTACTAACACATCCTGAAAGTGCTGGAAACGGAACACTCTGGATGCGGCTTCTGCGGTTGCAGCGGAAATATGGTTAGACCCACAGGCCACTGTAAGCAGGACGCCTGGCTAACCTCTGATTGAGCTCCCTCCATTGTCTCCGGGTATCCAGGACAGAGTGATTGATGTGGTGGTCGTCTTGGTCACCGTGAGACGCGGCTGATCTGGAGGGACTAGAGACAAATCCGGAATTGTGAACAGTGGTATACATCAATCAAGTGACAGAGAATTTCACATTCCTGTGCTTTAAACTCATATGGACCTGTCCTCTTGCGGTCAATCTTATGAGATATACATAATATATGTGATAATATATGAAATATATATACATCACCAGGAAGCTGTTAAAACATACTGGGTAAAAAGTGTTCATTTTGTTTCACATGGGTTGCTGCCATGTGGCTCTGCTGTCCTCCTGCTTACCTTGAACCTGCAGGTTGAGCACAATTTCATCAGATCCCCAGTTGTTACTGGCCACGCAGGTGTAGTACCCAGAATCCTCCGCTTTCACTGTCCGGATCACAAAGCTGCCGTTGTTGTGGATACTACGCCTGCTATCGATGGTGACAGGGACAGGAGTCCCATTGCTGAAACACAGAAAGTGATAATCAACTAGCAGCAACATCACCCAATTTTGGAGCAAAAATGACTTGGACATATGGTGGGTTAACCCCCGCCCCCACCCAACAGTTTGAAAATACAATTTTTTAAATGAAGAAAAATTGGGATTCTACACAACAGTGACCAGGCATGACTCCTACATATCATTTCAGACACTTATTTTATTTTGGGTTCCTTTGGGAGTCCCTCCCCCAGGAATTCCTTCCATTTTAAGAGCTAAAATGCTTCCATTAGTGTAGCAGAGGCCCTGCATTGACCTGATCTGATCCAATTAGTATGCTGAGGCAGAGGCTGGCTGTACCTTTCCTTCAGCCATTTGATGGTGGGGGGCGCATCTCCAACCGCTTTGCAGGGCAGAACAATATCCCTCACCCAGGGTGTGGTCACTGTGCCACTGAAAGTGAGGATCCTGGCAGGAGCTGGGGGAAACAAACACACACTCTACTGCATGGAGGACAGGTAGTGAAGGGGTTGCTGCACTGATCTCTGATCTATAGCTTTACCATATCTTTACATGGTGAGACAAGAACATGGTGCCTTACCTCTAAGGCTTTGAAAATGAGTCTGTATTAATGCATTACAGAATGCAGAGCTCTATGTGTGTATATATATATATATCTATCTATATATAGATATATATATATATATATATATATATATATATATCTACTATATCTATGCTAAAAGTGTGCTGATCAAGAGGCTTACACAAAAGACAAGAAGCAGAAGACATAACACAACACAACATATAACAGCAAAACCATCAAAAATGGCACAAATCGTTAAAAACAATTATAGTCTGGGACACATTTTGCATAGTACAAAGGTGTGGATGTGGTTTCATAGGTAGTAAATTCCTGTGCAAACAGAATGCTTGGCTAATGGTACAGTAGGTAATAATGAGGATTAATGAAAGCACTGGGCTTCAGGTTACAGGTTACAACAGAGCAATAGAGAGCTGCACCAAGAGTTAAGTAGAGGTACACTGGGGGATTCCCTGCTCATCTAACCAATCACACAGTTCTATTTCACTGAGGTTGCACCACATACCTTTCGCCAGAGGCTCAACGGTGACAATGTCACTGGCGTTGCCTCGGCCCGCTGCGGTAACCGCAACGACCCAGATGCTGTACTTTTGGTTCCGGCTAAGGTTTGGGACGCGGTAAAAGAAGACATCCGGGGCGGCTTCGAACTCGCTGATCACCTGCAGGAAGAACGCAAGAGCAGACGTCAGCATACCTGGATCTCATTTCCATTTTAACTTATTTTCACTCTTATTGCTTCAAAGGGGCATTCCCTAATGTGGAGAAAAAAACACTCATAAAATGGGCCAAAGTGCTGAAGTTTGAAAACACAAGCTGATATTGCAGGAAATTTTGATAATACAGGAGTCCTTGGAAATCAGAGGAAACCTCATTACGGTTGAGCCTGGTGTTATAACTGCGCAGCATCTCACACCTGACCTCAAATTCTCCCCAATTTTACACCCTCTGCCTCCCCCTCCCCGGCCTGGCCTCACCCCCGTTGGAGCCACATAAAGCTATTAGCTGAGCAGAGACACAGATTTACGGGCAGCTGCCCCCCGCGGTAAGCGATGAGCTTAGCTGGGCAGTGAAGGATGATGGGAGTTAGCAGAATGCGCAGTGATGCAGTGTCCCTGCCGGGGGAGCGTACCGTGGGGTAGGGGTTGGAGCAGAAGATGGTGTACTTCCTGATGACGCCATTGAGCTTGAGCGGGGCCAGCCAGGAGACGTACACCACCGAATTGGCGGCGGCTGCTGCCTTCACTCCGCCAGGCGGCCCGGGCACTGAGGGAAAACAGGCAGGGACAGAGGGTAACACCAGCTGATGGGTGGGGGCATTCTAGTGTTGAGTCAAAATCAACACATCAAAAATCCTCATCAGGCGATACATGACACACTCACAACCACATCCTAATATATGCTGCATGTACTCTACTTTTTTTTTAATATACCCATACAAAAAATAATATACTGAGTATATATTCTATAAAACATGCATTTTTAATAGTAAGTAAATAAGTAAATTATTGTCGCTTTCATATATCAGCATTACATTGTTGTCATTCAGCAGGTGTTCTTATCCAGAGCAACCTACATAGGTTACAATGTTATCCATTTACACAGCGGGATATGTACTGAGGCAATTGTGGGTTAAGAATCTCACCCAAGGGTACAACAGCAGTGACCCAGTGGGGAATTGAACCAACAACCTTTCAGTTACAAGCCCTTCTCCTTACTAGTATCCTACACTGCTGCCCCAAGGAGAGTTTTATCATATTACATTACATTATTGCTGTATATCTAATATATTTTTGCTGTGAATTAATATACTGTACATGTGTTTGTTATAATATTCTTGGGCTGAAAAACATGTCTCTCAATATAGTAATATATATTTCATATTTGCATGGGCACTGGCCTCCCTGCTTAGTAATTCCACTTCACTTCTAGCCAAAAGCATTGACAACTGCATCTCAATGGAAAAGAGGAGTGGACAGAGAAGGAAAGAAGCAGTGTGGCGGGATCTAGAGCTCAGTGACACCACTGTTCCTGATATGGGAAGGGGCCCCGGTGTACTCGTACCATCCTCCTTGGTGCGGATGAAGATCTGCTCGCTCCGCACCCCGTCCCCGGCCCGAGTGAAGGCCAGCACCTGGATGCTGTAGTTGGTGTACTTCTCCAGCCCGTCCAGCTCCAGGGAAGGTTGGGAGGTGGTGACGTTCCTGATCTCGCCCAGCTCTGGCGTGACAAGAAACACAGACAGGTCAAGGACTGACACAGGGGCACATCTGGGATTGACTTATCAAGCCTGCTTGCAGGATTACAAAACGATGACTGAAGATTGAGAAACCTGATCAGATTCAGAAACAGAGACTTGCCTTCCAATTTCCCCTTTGCTTAGCATATTATTTGGTTTAGCTTTGGACTAGCCAATGAATGACATTATGCTCCACTGTGGACACATGTTAATAATAATAGATTTAATTCCCCTGACAAAACAAAAAAAAGCACATAACATACTACAGCCCAGGCCTTTACCTGCTCCTATGCCTTTCTCCTTGACTCCTTGTAAAAAAAGAACTGAAGCTGCACCTCTTTTGTGACTGCTCTGATATTATGAACGTTCTGCTTCTGTGGCCTGGAAGCCAGCCACTGTATTTTTGCTTAGCAGTTAGTTTGTCCAGGTGTCATTTGTCTTAATCTCAGCCTAACATAATGAAGTGATTAAGAAAACGCTGGATCGATAGGCTGTAAGTGAGACGTTTCACACTGTGCAATCATTTTATGGCACAGGAGTGCTTATTTATTGCCATATCATTACGATTTTCACAGTGGTGTTAAAAACACAAAATCGCCTACGTCAGGTTTAAAAAGCACTTCTTTTAAAACGCTAATAGCTTAACTCAGCCTTGCTCTTGGAAAAAAACTATAAAAATTCATACTTAATGCAGTGGGTTCACCTATACATACATGGCAATATCACTCATAAATCTGATTCACTGTAAAGGTAGGAAAACTAATCAGGCAAAATTTGATGGAAAATTTAAAGCTTCTTCCTAATCACCTCTTCAAGAGCTGAGATGCAGGTTACAACTTCAGTGTTTTCCATATCACACCAGAGTGTGATTCCTTACACAGAACTGGTAATACAGACAATGACATTTAACTAGTTAGAGCTCTATTTACCTCTAGCTGAAGTGTAAATTCCTTCATAAAAAGCTCATACTCACATCTAAGAAGAATCATATTTTTGTAATTCTTGGATAAGAGCAAGAGCTTACTGAAATAAATGAAAAAATGTTCTGAAATAATAATCACTTTTCATGATTCAAAAGGAGCAAGTGCAATGCGGTAATGCTCCAAAGTGTGCAATTCAAATGCAGTATGTACAGAATGATGCATTATGTAGACATTATGTGCCTCTCAGAAGTCTGCAGTCACCTCACGTGCCGTGGTCCCTTCTAAAAATGGTCTTACATCCCCACCTAGTGGGGTAAAGTGCAACGCAAGCATATTTAAAAAAATATTGAACGTGTCCCCTGCTACCATTAGGACACTACTTTAATTAAAAAAATGACAAATTGAGACATTTTACAATTTTAATAACATGAAATTATCAAAGCTCATTTACTGCTAGGGAAAGATAAATAGTACCATGCATACAGATTTGTAACAGAGCTATTCATACAATATAATATTTAAATGTAGTGTGAAATGAAGTGTAAATATTGCATGAGTATTATAGCATGTATAATGTATAAAGTTAAACTTTACTGGACTTGACTGATGAACGGTCAGAGATATAACTATGTATACTGCATGCAAAAAGAATTATTTCAAAAAGACATTTACCACCACGTGGGATGTACATAAATGCCACACAAACGTTTTTTTTTCCAAAAGTTATGAGACTGTTCATTATTGAATGATATTATAATATATAATATTATATAATAAGACCATCATTTATGCAGTGTATAGTACTTGATCTTAAACACTTGCTTCATATTACAACAATCTTCTTCTAGCTCACTGCCTATGTTTTATACTTCAAGCCCCACAATGCACTGCACTGTGTACTCCACTGACATCATCTGAGAAATTCGCTGGCACCTAATGAGCTGTAAGGTGCCTGATTGTGGTGGCTGTAGTGACTGACAGAACTAACAAGGCCAGTATGCTCCAGTTTCATCCAGATTCTATTTGTTCCATTGATGGCTGCTGATATGGGGTTAAACTGCTGGGGATAAACCCATGCCACAGAGCTCAGTCTGCACGTGAGACCAGCACCTTTCCAACTTACACACATGAACAGACATTACAATACATATTTTACTATGCATTGGGGTGAATGGGTGTAGCCTATTGGTGTGGCCCATTTGGTTAAAAATGGAACTGGGATGATTTGATGAGGCGTATTCCAGGTTATGGTTAACAGATTATAGCAAATGGTGTTGATTTTGGAAAACACTGATTCATGTTAGATAGAGAAATTTATGGTGAACATATAAGGCAATTAGATAAAGAGAATATAAGAAAACAAAGAACCATGAAAATAACATAAAATATGTTAAACTGTACTTATCTTTTGGATTGAAAATATGTCAGAAATGTCAGAGCAGAGAAATCAAGGTAATGGATCTATGCCCAAAACAGCTGTGATTAAGATAACCGTACCTCCATCAGGTAGGTTGGCCCAGTAGATGACACGGAAGCCCTGCAGGCCGCCGTTGAGGGCCTCTTTGGGGGGTGTCTGCCAGGAGAGGGAAATGCTCTCAGGGGACGTGGCAGTGGCCTGGACGTTCTCAGGGGGTCGGCTGGGCACTGTTGGGGGAGACAGGGGCAAGATTACATGGGACCTGGCCAATTTTGACATTTAAAAATAAATTGCAAATAAATCTAGCCTAAATGAAATTAAAACAGTCCTCTTTAGGCAATACAAGCTGCATGTTTTGAAAATTTAACATAGGCAATACAAAAAAATTCCATAAGAGGGCAGTCTTTCCCAGGCATTTTTCCCCACTTTAAAATGTCTTGCAAATGCAGCACTACGAAAGTAAAAAAGTCAAATTGGACAAGCCCTGTGAAATTACACAGCATTTGGCAAATTATCAAAATTTCAATAGTCATTTAGAGCATTTTTATAATAATACCACTAATATTTCAACTTGCCCAACAAACTACATTTTAATCTAAGAACAATTTGGCTTGCAAAATACACCTAAATTGAAGAAAACATTGCTCTTGAGTGCCACCCACAATCATGCCCCTTGTATACCATCAGATGGGAATAATCACATTTCTCATGGCTATGAATAAATACGTTCTAAGCCCAAAAACAGCCAATAGCTTCAGAGACAGCCAACTATCAATGAATTTAAGTTTTAGAACAAAAGTCCTACTAGGACCTGCAAACCCAGAGCAAAAGATTCAATCCAGCAGTGGGGTGTATTTATAATAGGCTACCTTTCAACTGCTTTGTGATGTTTGTGATGTGGATAAACAAATGTGCCAATTATTCCTTTCAGCAGCTGCTTATTGTTTTACTTAATTGTATGTAACATAGTTGCAGTACGCGCATAATAGCTGTACACGTTATACTGAAATTTGAATTATAATATAAAATTGCTTTAAGATTAAGGCTGTTCCCCAACTCTTATTAACTAAGAACTTTCATAAAATAAGAAGTATTTAACATAACCCAATCTCCATTTTATAGTCAAAGTTATTTCATTTCAATATCAGTGCTACTACATTTGATGCTATCAAACAAAAGTAAAAGTGAATGAGCTGCAAACGGATGCTGCTCATTTAAAGTGGCACTCTGACTGACCATCTTCCAGGGTTTTGGCGATGACTTCCTGGGAGGAGGGGCCGATGCCGGCGCTGTTCCCAGCCTGCACCACCACCCCATACTCTGTGAACTTCTTCAGGTTGTCCAGGGTCATGGTCTCGCTGTCCCCCGTCGTCTCCATGGTGATGACATTGAACTGGTAGCTGCCCCCCGTGCTGTACTCCCGGTAGCCAATCTGGTAGCTGCGGATCATACCATTCTGCAGGTGCTTTTTGGGGGCCTGAAGGGCAGACAGGTTGGGGGGGGAGGTATTAGCATCTCAGTAACCTCAGTTTGACCTCAGGAGTGTGGCACATTCACACAATCAGTTTTAGACATCTGTATGAAACAGAAACAAATGTTACATCTATGCATGCACTTCCTTTGCAAAGGCTCTACACTGCATATGGTGGGTCCTGCACTAGCTTGGTGGATCAGATAATATATGTTACAAGACGTGTCCATGTACCTTCCAGGAGACTTTTATGCTCTGAGAAGAGACAGCTTCCAGTTGAACATCTTGTGGGGGACCATCGGGAGCTGAAGAGAAACCAACACAAATGACAGGGCTTCCACCAAGCGGATCACACTCACTACAGTCACATTTATAGCGCACTCTATCTGTCTGGATGAGTTTTGCATGTGCTTTTCATCAACAGAAGCAAAGCGATGGTGCAATTATACTGCTTGGCCAGAAGGTGACACCAAAAAGGTAAAAATCCTTCCATTCAAACAGGGAAAACAGCTGTGTGGACTGCTATTTAAAATGAGGAGTTTCTTTTAAAATGCTCATTATTCTTTAAGAGTATTTCAGCACATGTATGGTAAAATAATTGTTCAACAATATAAATAATGAATTTGAATGTAAGGTTGTGCATTTAATGTATTGACTGTTGCATATGCTGTAACTCAAATGGCACGATTCCAGTTTCTTTCTACCCCAGGTATAACTGACAGTTACCAAGGGGGCACTTGTCAAAATAATGACGAAAGAGGAGCTGAATGACACACAATAAAGCAAGCAAAATGTCACCTGGAAAAATTTTACATTCAGCTTATAGATTCACAGTACCTAGGAATGAAAGCTCAGTGCTTCAGTCACTTGGATAACACAATGCACAGTGATGAAAATACAACCACTTCCATTCAATTCCTCACTGTGCTTCAGATGTGATTTTAGAACAGAATGTTCAGTGTAGGCAGTGTGGGGGACAATTAACCTCTACATAGCTGCCGTATCTCTCGAATCAGCTACAGCTTGGGAAGAAAAGGAAAACCATTATCCTTGAGTCCATGAGAATATCTACATGGACAGGGCCAGCTGGACAAGGCTGACAGAAACTGTTTTTGTGATTCTTTCTGTCTTTTTTCCTTTCTTTCCTTCTTTCTTCCTTCCTTTCTTTCAAGTTGTCTCTTCATCTCTGACTAAAACACGTGCTAAAAATATATGGATCTCCACAAACACCTAGACAGTCGTGCGGGCACTGCAGCGGCAGTGACACAGATAAGTCATGTAAGGTTAAGCCAGCAGAGTGACGGGCATTTGCTGCGGAGGCCCCGTCAGACACAGAACTGCACTTCAGAAAAGACAGGGGGGCAATTTGTCGAGAGGTGGGCTGCTGCGTATTGAATACAGGCTGACATTTACAACTGAAGGCACTAATTGAAAGGCCCGGCTTTTATTGCCGGGTCAGCTTGTGTTCAATAATGCATCGGAGTCAGGGGAGCATGAGTCACTCCGCAATTTATTCACTTATTTATTTATTTATCTATTTATTCAACTTTCGCCAAAGATGGCGACTTCATTCAAAAGCTTTCTTCGTGGACGATGGCCGGAGCCCGCGGTTCAAATTTTCGGGTTATGGTGCAGCTCTGGCGGGTGTGGCAGACCGCGCGGCCGGAGGGGCGTACCTGCTTCGTCGGTGGTGATGGTGAGCTCATTGCTGGCCTCGCTCTTGCCGATGTGGTTCTTGGCGAACATGCGGATGTTGTAGGTGGAGGAGGGGTGGAGGTCGATGATGGTGGCCTGGTTCAGCTGAGGGGAGACGTCTTTGGTTCTTTGAGCTGTTTCCCAGGAGGCTGCGGATAATGAGGGCGGACAGTGGTGTGACATATTGGTTCAAAGAATCTGTGCAGCAGATGCAACAGAATTAAACAAGGTCCGTTCTAATGAATGAATAAGGCAATTGATATAATTGCATCCTCTCACCACAAACCAGAGGTTTGAGGACACGTGGGGTGAGTTATTGTGATTAAAGGTTTACCTGATTTGTTCTTGCACTCAATGTCGTACCCAGTGATGGGGCTGTTGCCATCAAAGCCCATGGTCCAACGGAGGGCGATTGTCCGGTCCCTTACCTCCCGAATCTCCACCTCAGGCGGGTCAGGAGGTTCTAGAGCAGGACCAGGGTGAGAGGTCAGTGGCTGGGCCACAGTAAATCTGACCCAAAAGAATACTGAGAAACTGCTTCAATAACTTCTGTTGAGACACATGCATTGACACATGTATTGTCTACTGTATATCAATGAGCCACTATGTATGGACAAATGCACTGTTAGGACAGCGTAATACCTTGTACTGTTAGCTGAATGATCCCTCTGTCTTCCCCATAGGAGTTAATTGCATGGCAGGAAAAAAACCCAGAGTCTTCCCTTACTGTGGGCAAAATCTGGGAACAAAACGAGGAAACTGAGAAATTAGCACAAGGCTCAAGATTATAGCTCTCCAGCTACACTATTTTAAATGTGGACATTAATCGGTAGTTTAAAATCCGCATGGCACACAGGCACCCGATTCTCCAACGGTCTGTGCACCCCTAGTGGCAGCCCTGGGTACCTGCAGGGTGGAAATGACCTCGTCTGCCACCTCCTTGACAGAGACCACGTAGCGGCTCATCTCAGGGTTGATGATGCGGTCCTCCTTCTCCCAGCGCACCATGATGGGCTTCTCCCCATGCGCCGTGCAGCTCATCTCCTTCCTCTGCCCCTGAGTGGCCAGCGTGGTGTTGGGGTAGGACGTGATCATGGCTGGAACTGGTGGGGGGGCGGGGGCGGGAAAGAATAACACAGAAAGCATGCGTGGTCAAAGTGCTCAGTCTTCAGAGCTGCAATGCAAAGCCCCTGATGAGTGTTTTTGCATTTGCTGGTTAATGAAGCCTTACAAATGCTCTGCAACTGTCCGGGCAGAGGAGTCCATTCAGAACAATTCAGAACGAGTCCAACTTTGCACTCAAACTCTCCTCTCCTTACCACTCAGATATTGCACAAACGCTCTTTGTCCAATCCACTGTCTTAGGGCATTTATTATGCTCCACAAATCACTGACATCATATCCAAACACCTATGGAATCACCCAAAAATGAAGTCTCCTCACATACACAATAGAGTAGGAATCCTACTGCTAAGCGCTGCTGGTGCATTCCCTTCTGTTCCCAATGATGCAAACACACCCAAACACCACATGGCTCCAAGGGCCTGCTCATTGCAGGCAACACATCTGCTGAGCAGTGAGACCCACTACTTAAAACAGATGGAAGTAAGTGAAGAGGAAGTGCAGTAAAATGTAGGTTATATGGCAGGGATAGCAGTTGAAACAACTCAATGTTATTGAATTACAAAATCAAAACTTTTTGGAACATATTTTCAGGGTATGCCAAATTATGTCCCCCATTGCAAATATACAAATTGTTGGATAAATTGAGTGATACTTGCTTAAGATTCTAATGTTACAAGCATGTTAACTCCTATTGACACATTATATAGGGGAAGTTGTGTAATGAAGGTAATGTACAAGCCACAGGTTTTTGAAAGGAGCTGGAGGTCCTAGACATGAGAACAGATCAGGCAAAGTCAGCACTGTATTTCATTAACACATACTTCATTAAAGCTATAATGTTGGGCAAAAAGGAGCCTGAACACAGTGGGCAAATTGTTCAGAAGGTATGGCTGCTATGCACATTGGGAGCTGGGTGAGGGAAAGGCTTTTCGTAAGAGGACGCCAGAGAGAGAAGGTACAGCGCAAGAGCCCTAGGACAACAGCCTTCACTGACAGCAGAGGAAATGTGATCTCTCTCTTAACTCCCCCTGTGGATTTGTTATGGATGTTTAATGAAGGCACTTTGATAATCCTTATTAATCAAACAAAAACCCCTCCCAGTGCTGTCTCACCCACTGAGTCTTCCAAGCCCCCGCGTGCGCGCGCGCACACACGCACGCACGCACGCACGCACACACACACACACACACACACACAAATAAAAACATTCATCCACCAACCCACACATAAGAGCACACACACTTACCCACACACATAACAGCGTACATCCTCCCACCCATTTCCACAAGAACACGCACAAACAAGAACACACACAAGCATGAATGCATGCTCACACAATACACACACATGCACACACACAAGAGCACATGCACACCCACTCACACACATAATAACATACATCCTCCCATCGCATCAAAAAATGCACACACACACACACAAATAAATACATCCACCCACACAAGAGCACACACACACCTACCCACACACATCGCTGGATACACCCCCACGCCCATTCACACAAAAACACAAACAAGCTCGCATGCACACATGCACAGCATGCACACATACACACATGAACACACAACAAGAATTTACATATTCAAGTACAAACACACACACACGTGCATACATACGCACGCTCACGCGCAAACACACACTTTCCTCCATCAGACTGAGGCAGCCATTTACAGCGAGAGGGGGGATTCAGGCTGCCGGGGAGCTCGTCAGCTCTCTGATGTGATTAAATGTGTCAGACTGAGGGCTGCAAACGTTTAAGCTTCATCTCTTATTCACTTGCCAGCCGTTCGGAGCAGCGGAACAGAAAAGAGCACTGATTTATTTTGCATGACAACTATGAATTTAAAGTGAGACGCATTTAAAGCAAAAACCCTCTACAGCGCTCTCTAAATATTATCCTTTTTTTTCGCTAACTGGGGTCTTTTCCTCTGCTTAAAGATGCAGAGCGACGTTAGCTCCAGACCCGGTGCCTCTGCTCGGTGGGTCCCTGGAGACTGGAAGTCCTGCCTTTATGAACGCTGATGAATGTCAGAAACAATGTAAAAAAAAAGACGCGCTACCTTTATATTGAGACGCCTTAAGTGAATGGGGGCTAGTTGAGTACCTGAGCGCCTGTGGGGGAACCCCTGTAGTGGCAAAAAATCATTGATAGCGTAGCACTCAGTGTCCAAAATCTTGTTGATTAACAACTGCACGCTGCTGCCTAAATGCAATCCGCACTGTGCTTTCAGCGAGGGAGTGCGGCGCAATCTAATCTGAGCGTGTGGAGCAATGCGGGAGAGCCCCAGGCTAGCACAGTCATCCTGATCATCCCGTAATTGCTTAGTTGATGTATTTTTTTAATATCCGGCAAAAAATTATGGCCCGCATAATAAGCCGCTGAGGGAAAGAGAGACAAGCTGTCCTCTGGGAGCCCGGCTCACATTATCTACTTATACAGTTACCCCTCTGTTCCACTGGCAGGCTGGGAGGACAATATGCAGAAGACTTGGCAGTGGCTTTGAAACAATTTCATTCTTAAACTACTGTTAAAAGTGACTCCATTACACGACCTCTAAACGACACAGAAATGTTTAAAATGAAACATCATGATTTAATATCAAGTTCAGAAGTGTTTTCTTTGTCCCACTGAATGTGGGTTTCTGGTGCTTGCCATTGTATCATTTGCTGGTCATTAGTAAACAGAGTGGGCTGCAGTATAATGCCCAACTGCAGCCTGCAAATCGTGTCGAACAACACATGCAAATGGTGCTTCCCTCAGGGCTCCTGCCCTGGCTCTAATTGAAGTATTGACAGGTTTAAATGAAGCAGAAATGCACTAAGGAGCTGCTGCTTCACAAAGACACACACACACACGCACACAGATACACACTCACTCACTCACCCATGCACATGCACACACACACATGTACACACACACATGCACACACGCTGTGAAAAAAAGAGGCAAAAAAAGTGCATGAGAGAGGTAGGCAAGTGGATGCAGGCAGCAGTGCATGCTGGGAGACTAATGGTTTTTATTCCCTGGCCATTGAAGCGAGTAAGTATACTTTTAAGCAAAGCATCTTGAGTCTATAAGCACGCAGTTCTGAGGTTAAAAGGCATGAAATACGATCTCCTGATGAGTGACAAGTGCAGATGTGCTGAAATAAAAGAGCAAGCCTGCCCACCTCTCGCAAGCTGGCATGCCACCCTACAGAATCCCAAACAGAGGCAATGCTAGCCATGGCACTAACTACACCAACCAATGGCAACCAAATCATTTTTATGGGATACGCTGCTGCAGCAGCAAAGGACACCCGCCAGCAGCCATGTAAATGTACCTCCACCTTACAGACGAAAGTGCTGGAGTCACATCTTTCTGACTGACTGGGACATGACCAGTGGCAGCAACGTTAGTGCAAAAAATAAGCTATGACCTGCAGTGAGAGGTCAGTTCAGTTCTAGTCCACTGCACTCTTCTTAACACCCCCATTGATTTGATTTAATGGTGGGATCAATTTGTATGGATGGAATTTACCGCAAGAAAATACATAAATAAATGAAATTTCAAATAAAAATTGGGTGTATAAAATGTGAGTTGTGACTGGTATTGATTGAATCAAACTAATGGTTTAAAGCGAACAGGTTGCGTTGTTCAGAAATGTCTTTCCATCAGTAATCTGACTTTCAGAATTTGAAGAGCATGTTATGCTGACAGAAAAAAAAGAAATGAGAGCAGATCTTTGGAAAGAAAAGGAATGTTTGCCCATCAGTGTGATCGCACAGTGGGCACTCAGATTTGGATCAAACGCCTGCTGATTTCAATTCACCCTCATATTGCGCATTACAGTCCGCATAGGGACAGCAGAAAATAGCAGGGGTTATAGAAGAATGCTGTAATCCCACCCAAAAAAGAGCTTTCTCTCACAACTGGACTTTTTTTGTATGCACATTAACAGCAGGTGCTTAAGTGAGATACAGTTGAACAGTACTCCAAGCTTGTGCAAGTTTGACAGTTATTTCTCTGATCTCGGCTCATTGCATGGACACATGCACTTTAATGGAAGAACGTATTCACACAGGACGGCCACATGACGGCCACTCAAGTAATGTCGAATATTGCTGGACATGTCATAATGATCTAGGCTTTCAGACCATACACAAATGTGACCATGAGAAACGTTTCTTTCATGTTGTCTGTAATGATAAAGGCAATACAAGTGTTGCCCATTTTTCAGCAAAGCACCCTTATCTCAAGGCTTATAGCAAATAAGGCACATTTAAATGGATATATTAGGTACGGCCATTAGTATCATCAGTGTTTGCTGCGTGCTCATTCACCCTGCTGAGAAAACAGGCGCGGGGACAGAACCCCTGGAGTCAGAGCGCAGAGTGATTAGAAAGAGGGAAGAGCCCAGGAAGATTTAAAATTGTCATCAATTTCTCTGAGAGAGAGAGGAAAAAGGGCAACGTAACATCTTCAGCTGGGTCCTCCCTGTGCTAATGAGCCCATTGCTGCGGAGAGTTTATTCGCTCATTAACCAATTACAGCTCTTAGACGAGCTGCATAATTTATGGGGCAGTCTAGGGAGACACTGCCTTGCCGGCATTGCTGGGAGATGTTTCCTGCACCTCTACTGCCAGTTTCAACAGCACTGACCCACTCATCGTTCACCTGGGCATTTTGACAAACCAACCAGCTGCAGCCCATCGATGCTTTCAGACCATGTCAGGTGAAGACCTGCAAATGACTGAATTGACCCCTCATTACCTTCTGAGAAAAAGAGACAGAACGAAAAAAAACAAATGGCTAAATTAATCCCTTCCTCCGTTTGGGGTCGGCTCATGATTATATGCCTTTGTGATGTCATAGATTGTTCGGGTGTTGAAGCAAAGGAGGAGCAGGCAATTTGGAGACACTTCCCTGGAGACACTTTTAGAGATAGTGGAGAACGAGGGCACAGTCAAGACACTCTTCCCACAATGCACATGGATGTCCAGAGCACCCTCCATATTCTGCCAACCACCTACTGCCCCAGATTCCACGTCTCTGCCTAGACCCCCACCCCCGGCATCCGTCAGCCTCCGTCAGCATCAACAGCTATCTGTTTATTTAAGGAGTCCAGTCTCGGAGCTGGCACGCTTCGAGCGCTCATGACTCAAGGGGGGGCCGCAGAGAGAGGACGAATTGCCTGGGATGTGCATGTTTACCAGACTCTCGGAAACTGCCCGTGTGTGCTCGTCTTATCTCCTGTGTCCTCATGCACGGCCGTGACTGATGGATTGGGACCGATGGCGGTCAGAAGCAGGCCACTCTGCCGAGGCTCCCAATCACAGGAGGCCAACGGGATGAGCCAGTTCGCATCTATGCTGCGGCGCTGTGCGGTCTTGCTGGGGATTGGTAATACCTCCCACACGCTGACATGGTATTTATCCTTCATGAGAACAGCCCAACTGCAGAAGAGATGAAAATGACCCGATGACCCATGGTAGAAACTGAGTGAGACCAGGAGCAAAGCCAGCAGATTTACACTCTTTCAGGTCCATTCTAGGTGTTCACGTGAGTGAAACAGACAAACCTTTTTGTCAGGTTCAAAATGTGCTCCTTTATCAGCAAATGTATTGCTTGAACTACAATTCTACGATTAAATTAAATCACTGATTTGATTTATTGTGTATGCATATTCACACTGTATATATACATACTTCGTATTTTCTTGAAAGTATTTTTTTCCTTAAAATGTAAAAAAATATGATATGTTAAATAGAAGGGGAGAAGAGAGGGGGAGAGAGCTATTATCTTTTTTTTTTTTTTTTAATTAAAAACTACTACCAGCTAACTAGTATTCCTAAACTAGTACTACACCTACAGCATAATTGCTGCTGCTGATCCCGTAGCTACTGGCACTATTAGTACTCATATTTATACGACTAATAAAAATAACGGTATGTTATGACCCAGACAATATCAACAATTAAACAGAAGTCAGTTCTTGCCAACTGGCTTTCCCCCTGCATGTGATATCTGTTCTCCAGTGGTGCAATGGCACCGCATGAGGATACAGAGTTTCAGCCTTGATTTCATCAGTGGCCTAAGGGCTGCCTGGGAATGTAGGCCACACCACCGCGCCTGACTGGGCCGCGCAAGAGCGCTCGGGAGACGAGATTCGTACCTACAGAATCCCCTGCCCCCCACATGCCGGCCGAGGGATAAATAGCGTATAGGAGGCATGGAAATGACTGGTTAAGCGGAGACGCACGCTACACAAAACTAATTCCCTTTTCCTGCACAATTGGGCTCAGTCTGAGCGTGCTCTGTGTGATACTGCTGGAAACAAGATGCCGCGCAGCCAATCAGAAGGCTGGAAATGGAAAACGAGGATGAGAGGCGGAATCCAGCGATGGGAAGCTGCTGTTTCCTGGGCCACAGTGTGACACAGTGCCTTTCTCTGTATTATCTGTATATTCTTATAAAGAAGCCCTTACCTATAATTGTCTTTTATGAACTTTTAATTGACAACAATAAACACTGAACATCTGTTGCCTTTTTTAGATACAAGGACTATAGCTGAATTCATTAAATACTGTATTCCCCCTCTCTCCCATTTGCTTGGTAGATTGACATCGTAAGATTTTACTAGTTGAGTCTGATGCTA